>NC_091057.1:87309973-87611278 GCF_000393655.2 Nicotiana sylvestris | reverse complement strand
TTCTTACATGTTACATAGATCCTTAATTGCCTTAATTTAAGTGATTGTCTTCCTTATTATTTTTATACTTCTTGATTGTGAGTTCCTCTATGACTTCGTGAAAATATGTCACATGTCTAATTGTTGTGGTTACCGGTGTAGTTATCACGTGCTTATTATGTCTTGTTGTTTGTGGAGGTTATCGTGCTTCTTGGTTTTTTCGTGACTCTTATTATATACATATTGTTTCCCTTGCCGGAATATTTTTGTTATACTATTGTTCCCTTGCCGGAATATTATTGTTTACGATATTGTCTCCCTTGCCGGGATGTTATTGTTTATGATATTGTCTCCCTTGCCGGGATGTTATTGTTATACTTTTGTTCCCTTGCCGGGATTCTTTTATGATTGATGATGATTTTTAAATAGGAGCGGGTTGCACGCCTGCAACGAGATATGTGAAATAGGAGTGGGTTGCACACCTGCAACGAGATATATGTAATGAGATCAGTTTGCACGCCTGCAACGAGATATATGAAATGAGATCGGGTTGCATGCCTACAACGAGATATATGAAATAGGATCGGGTTGCAAGCCTGCAACGAGATATATAAAATGGGAGCGGGTTGCACGCCGCAGGGTTGCACGCCTGCAACAAGACATGAGAAATGGGATCGGGTTGCACGCCTGCAACGAGATATGAAATGAAAGTTAAATTCTGTGTTTGTTTTCCTTATCCTTGTTAGTAATTGGATTTTGGTGTCATGCATCTTCGGTTTGCTATGTTTATTTGTTGTTACCAATTCAAGTGTTCTAACTGTTCAGATACCTTTACCGTTGTGATCCTTTGTGAAGGAACCCTACCATGTTTTCAATACTCTGCCGTATTTATTTACATATTTTTCAGTACTTTAAATTTCAATAATTGTTTCATCTTCAATTCATTTAGTTACTCAATTAAATTTTCTTAAACCGTCTGAGGTTGTATTTTACTTAAAAATAGAATTTCTACTAAGATAATTATTAAATTTCTTGGTAAAGATAATATTTTATTCGATGTTGTACTTTAATTGAAAACGATACTTTCTTTATTTAAATGATTTCAAACAAATCACTTCATCTTTTCTTGCTGAGTTACTAATTAGTTAGAAGTTGTACTCCACTTATGTTATGTAAATCAGGCTCCTTGAATACCTTAATTGCATTTGTTATAGACCCTATGAACTCAGTAACATGAGAACGTTGTTGTGTAAAGTGAGATAGAAATATGTGGGCACAAGGTGCCGGATGTGCTAAAAGTTTGGTAATTGAGGTTATGATATGAGACATCGATCTTTGAGATGGCTGGGAATTTTGCATCAGAAACGATATGAGTTATTGAGCTGCCATCGCCTTCCTTGTTTGAGTACATTTTCTTTTACTTGTTTTTGTTCCAGCTATATTGGTGTTAATTTATTTGGTTATCTTCGTTTCCACCCATGTTTCTCTTTATTGTTTCTACTGATTGTAGTTCGCTCTTTCCCTATTGTTGATATTACTATGTCATTTTAGATTGATAGTTTATTATCAAATCCTGTTCAATTTATTTGACCAGTAGGTGTCTGGACTGTTCCTCGTCACTAACCCACCGAGGTTAGTCTTGATACTTACTGGGCACCGCCGTGGTGTGCTCATACAACACTTCTATACATTTTTGTGTACAAATCCAAGTATTTGATCGTTAGTAGCTGTGCGGGTCATTGCGGTGGAGACTAAAGGTAAACCTACTATAGCGTTCGCAGGCATCAAAGTTGTCACGACCCAAACCATTGGTCCGCGACGGGCACCTGGTACCTTACTAAACTGAGCACTAACGTAACGTATCTTTCTTATTACATCATCATATAAACGTGACATACAAGCCTAATAGGCCAACATAATCATTTATAAACTCAAAACATAGGCCGGCAAGACCGTACAATCTTTCACATACACGACATATGTCTACAAGTCTCTAAGAGTACATAAATGTCATAAAGGTCGGGACAGAGTCTCGCCTTACCAAACAATACACGTCTAAATAATACTAACCAAACGAGCAACTCCGAAGCAAATGGAGCGCACCAACATCCTCCACTGAGCTGATAGCCTACTTGGAGGGCTCTCGACCCATCTATCTGGACCTACGGGCATGAAACACAGCATCCCCAGGCAAAAGGGACGCCAGTACAAATAATATACTGAGTATGTAAGGCACATAAATAAGTACATAACAGACATGGAAGAAATATAGAGTAATTGACTCAACCTGTATGTCTGGATAACTCTATAAATTATAAATTACTTTTAGCATCATGCATATACGTATGAATGTCATGTCGTGCATAGGTACATGTTTCATAACATTATCAGCCTCTGAGGGCATCCCATCATATCATATCGGCCATTGTGGGAAAAATCATCATCGTATACCAGTTGATCAGGTGGTGGTGCGTATATAACGCCATAACCTTTCTCATATCCCATATGCATATATATACATACATATATATGCGTATAAAATGCCATTTGAATACATACATATATACACGTATATAACGCCATTTGAATCATATTTTAGACACTGGGGGCAATATCATCATCATATACCAGCATATCAGATGGTGGTGCATATATAACGCCGTAACCTTTTCCCATATCCCATATACTTATACTTACATATATACGCGTATATAACGTCATCTGGTCATGGGTCAATGCACATGTATAAATGAGTGAAATGCATGAAAAATACATAATAATCTCGATATTTCCTTCCGGATAAACTTTTTCAACTGCGTATTATTCTGAGATCCATGAACAGGAAATAATAATATTTTTCATGGGGAGTCAAGAATATAGGCACCCCTAATAATTCTATGAGCAGAGTAATTTATGAAAACTGTGTATTTGCTCGTTTCTTAAATATAATTTAGATCATGCCAAAAGAAAGAAGGGATAGCCTTAACATACCTGGAGTAGGGAAAACTCCGTATAATATTCTTGGAGAAGATTACACCGTCCTCCTTTAGAACCGCAAAATTTTACGTTGCGAAGGCTCTAATAATTTCTCGTTGGAATCAATTTGGTCTCAAGAATTTTGGTTGGAAATTAGGCTTAAGTTGTAGCGTTTGTTTCTGAAGGATTTTGTTTTAGAAAATAAAGTTGTATATAATGAAGTCAAATGAAACAAACTTGTGTAAAGAAAACCAAGAATTTGTTTCCCTAAGAATTGAATTAAGAAGAAAGACTATAACTTTAATTAGTTAGTCTCTGACCAAAATGAACCAAGTCTTTAAAATAGATGAAGTTTTATCCTAGTAGAACATGATGTACTAGACCTATGTGTTTTTGAAAAACTCGTAACATATGATGCTTGTAATACTTTAGCAAGCCTAGGTAATCAAAGTGTCCTAAGTGACACTAACTACAAAAACCATGTAATGCATGATCCGTAACTTTTAATATATATATTTCCTGTTTGCTCAAAAAAAAAGATGAAGTTTTATCTATACCTATAATGTTTACACGTTAGAAGCCACTAATCCTTTAAAGAATTTTAGTGTTTACACGTTAGATCAAGTCTTTCCTTGCTTCCACGTTATGGTTTGGGAGGGTGATTTTAATTTATCCACTTATTAGTTAATCGGGTAATATTTCATTACCCGATAATTAATTTATTACCCGCATAATTTAAAAATTGACTCAACTTAATTAAATACTACTTTCTTTTAACAAATCTTGTACACCTTAATATCATGACCATGTGGAACCTTGTTGATACTAGTCCAAAAATACCAGGTAGTTTTAGCTCGGGCCGTATTTTACCCCAACATGCCAAACTTCGATAAAATTTGTTTTCTTCGATATTACTTACCCTATTACCTTCACGAATTTACTCATCACTTATAATACTTATAATCCCCAAATAATCATTTCCTTGGACTGATATCAATTACCTTACGACAAATTCAACGTACATTACGGCAGGATACAACATCGTCGTAACTTATTACTGAGAAGCGTAACATCACCATAATATAATATTGTTGGGTAAAACACTGTCGTAACTTAATACTGCAAGATGCAACATCAATCGTAATATATTACTGCATAGCATAACATTGTCATAATATAATACTGTCGAACGTAATATCGACGTAATATTGTGGGGCGTAACATCATTTCCCCCTTTGGAACATTCGTCCTCGAATATTGACTGATGCTTTTATCATTTTCGTAATTTATATCTCTTGTGAATACCTTAATACTCTTCTTTCCATTTAAGCAGTTGCTCTGTGAATAAATCCAGAGTCTAGGGTATTCCCCTCTTTAGTCGTTTTGCCCGTATCATGACCTGTCGTCGAAATCTTTCTAATATTGCAACTGTTGTTACCTCCTGTCATGCAGCCTATATGACCCTGGCTTTGTAAGTGCACTTGTGTGATCCATCTTTCCTTTTTCCTTTTATCTTTTAGTCAATCTGTAGGCCTTACTTTGTATATACAAGGCTTAATAGGATGCCTCTATAGATATATTGAAGTCTTTTGCTCGATACTTTGTAAAACTTGCGAATATGGACATGTCATATTTCATAGATCTGATTATCCATTCATGTGACTTTACTGCATTTACATGGGTTATATTATACCATAATTTATACTTCAATCTACCTCTACTGAGGTATGCTTACCAAGCTCCCAATTACTTTTGTTGCCTATACTTTAAGTATAAATCTCAGCCCTTCAATGCTCCTTCATTACCGTTCGTCTTAAGAATGACGGCCTAATCTTATCTCATACGTTGTAACTTTTTTTCATCCATTGTTGATTCACCTTAATATTGATCCACAATATACCACTGATAACTTAACTTTTTATGTAATATTGTTGCTAGGATTCATGTTTTATCGGGGAACGTCTGAAATAATTAGATTGATCCACCTGGGGCGATACCCTACTTTCATAACCGTACCTCATAGAATCCCAATGTGATTCACCTTGCGTGGGTACTTTAATCCTGTCCAATTCATAAGATCTGTTTCTTTTCTTCGTTGAATCATTAGTCAATCGAAGGCCTAAACGTCATCTTTTATCTATCACAATTACACCCACATTTTATTACCAGGGTAGCATTCTAAATGCTATTAGTCTTAGACTCCTTTGAGTTTATTCAGGCTATAATGAGCTTTGTATAATTTAGATAAACCATTATCTCTCTTGTTTTCATGGACTTAATCCTGAGGACTTATCCATTCTCGTCACCTTTTCACTTGCCTTTCTTCATTCTTACTCATGTTTTCTTAAAACTTTGTTGCTCTATCATACTTAAGCTTGCGACCTATATATATCCATTTATAATACTCGCAACTTTCCTTCAACTTGCTTGAATAATACATTCCCTTATGTCATTCTGGAACGCCGAGCAAGACATCACATCATCTCCAAATTTTCTCTATTCTCTTAACTAGATCTCTCAGTACCTAGAAAGCATAGGCTGGAAGGCATTCCGCCGACGATGCCGCTATCATTCCCAGTTATTGGACTCCCATGCTTATAGCCTTCTATCCAAAGTATGGACTATTTACAACTTCCTGCATTTGAGTATCTCGTACGTTACTCACTTTTATCTTACTTACTTAAAATCTTGTATCATATCGGTTATCTCCTTCATAACCTCCCTTCCACCTAGGTGTAATTCACATCCATAACTTGAAGTTCTATTATTGTACCTCTGGTACATACACAATCCGGTGGGAGCTTCGTACTGACTTCTTATGAGGCTAGTACTTCTTCTAACTGGCTTGCTTGTAGAGTCATTATAGATTATGATTGTTGTGTTATTTCTCTTGAACATCTAATATTAAGAGTGATTCTGTCATGTTCTCCAGCACAACTTCAATAATTTTTCTAGGTCCAATATTCAGACTCCTGATTTACTTAGGTGATGTAATTCTTTAGTTTCCTCTTCCTTCTGATCAGCCTTTACGTAGGATTAAGCTATCTTCCGATCTGTGGCTCATGGTATCAATTATTACCTTAGCTTTTCATGGGCGTTATGGAATATCCATGATACAATCTTCTTGTTACAACCCATATCCACATGTGTTAGTTCATGCCATATATTAGTTAACATAAATCCAAGAAGGAATTATCTTTGAGATGATAAGAAGTCAATCCTAATTGACTTAAGTGATACAAGAGTGTATAAGGGTGATTAACAAGTATTAGAAGTTAAATGAATCAACGATGTTGTAACTCATATTTTCTGGTAAATCTAGCGGTGCTTAATACACTCAAGAGGTCATGTATTATGGTATTTTAATCATATAATATCTGTATCATAAGTCTTGAAGTCAAACGAGTTATGAAACAAAAGTCGACAAAAGTTGTCTCAACTTAGGTTCATAATTTTACTTAAACATTAGGTCAAATGTTTCTAATATTTTCTCCTAATTTACAAGGAATTAAAGGGTGATCTACCAATCAAATTAAATATCTATGAGTCTAGTTTCCAACGCATTAAACCGTTCATCAATACAATCTTGGAGTAGAGAGATATTCGCATTTTCGCGAGACTGCGCCAAGCACCTCTCTATGGGGCCCACTAAGGCGGATTAAGATATTTGGACCTATATAGGATGCCTCCAACCCGTTTTAAGTCATTTCTTCTCACTATTTTCAGGCCGTATAACCCTAGGAACATCCTCTCAAGGTTCTCTCAAGATTCAAGACCCAAAAAAGGGCAAACAACACAAATCAAGTGTCGGGAATTCTGTGGCGCTAGTAAGTCTCTTGTTCTTCTTGTTGTTGCTCATTTTTGTGTCGTTCCAGCTCGTGTGGGAGGTTGTTTTAAAGGGTTTATGTTCTGTAAATACTCCCTCATGTTCTTAATATCAATCCTAGGTGATTTCAAGCCTTCTAAAGTGATTCTAGTGCCGAAAAACACTAATTGATCGCTAGTTTCGCTTTTTTGTTGTTGTGGCAGCATTGGAGGGATATTTCATGGAAATTTAAGGTCAAATTGGAGTTGTTCTTTCTGTATAAAGGTAAGTAACCTCTTACTCTATATGTATTTAAGATTATCCAAGTTGCGGCTAAGCCATTGAAGCTAGAACTTGTGAAATATATATCGAAAGGCTTGGTAGTAATGTTATTGTTTTGTGGACTGTTTTGCGTTGCTGTTGGGCTGCGTATTTTACTACTGTTTTGTGGAGTTTTGGAGGAGGAAGGGTGTGTATAAACACCATATATATGTAGGGTTGTGGGATGATAGTTATTCGTAACGCTTAAATGATAACGATAGTATCGTTTCTCTTATTGTAGACTAAGGAGTTTTGACAATTGCATAGCTTGAGATTGGGGCAGTATATACAAGGTATGTGAGGCTATCCCTTTCCTTCTTTTGCACGACTCCGATTGTACATAATGTAATGAACGAGCTTCCAAGATACTCTACTCTTAGAAGCTAGCAGTACTTACATTGTTTTCCCTCTTATGGAACGATTGATGTTAATGTTGCTTCTCTTATTCTTATGTTATCAATGTTGTTGGTACTTCCTGATTCTTATAAGGTTCATAGTGAAGAGTTAGTCCTAATAACGTGTACAGAGGATACCGACCTTACGTCACTCCGAAAGGTTTAGAATGTGATTCCATGAGTCGAGCATGCATTATATATATGTATCTATTTTACTCTACCGAGCCACGCTATAGTTGGCCGGGTACGGCACCTATTGTGCAACCACTGATCAGTTGGGTTTTACCGAGCTCCACGTGGCCGGGTACGATTCTACCGAGCCTATTATGGCCGGGTACGATATGATGATGATGATGCCCACAGAGGCGAATGCTTTAAAGGTTTATGTATTTATACATATGTATCATGCATTTCATGTAAGTAGCCCTCAGAGGTACTAAGATGTTACAGGTTGTATATTCTCTATCCTTGCTTACATTACTGATCGTATTTATGGTTCCTTGCCTTACATACTCAGTACTTTATTCGTACTGACGTCCTTTTATTTGTGGACGCTGCATGTCGTGCTGCAGGTCCTGATAGACAGGCAGGTGCAGCTCCCCCACCACAGTAGACTGTCCAGTTCAGCGGTGATTGGCGAGTTCCCTTCTCCGGACTTGCCTTGGTCTTGGTATGCATTTTTGTTATATAAATTATTGGTATGTCGGGGCCCTGTTCCGACTATGTTGCAGCACTTATGTTCATTTAGAGGCTCATAGACAAGCGTCGACTCATGTATAGTTTGGTATGCCTTGTCGGCTGGTTTTTGTTATATAGTCTTTCATGGTAGCGTGGTAGCTCATACCTTATATGTAGTTTCTTGATTGTCTGGTCATTCCCTGCTATGTATGTTCATGCCGTCATATTTTATTGCTGGTTGTCCATGATCCAGGTCTACCATTTATATTGATCTCGTCAGCCCTAAAAGATAATAATGAAGGTTAGATAAAATGTACGTTGGTGCTCGACAAGTATGGTCGGGTGGTAGTCATGGCCCTCCAGTTTGGGTCGTGACAAACTTGGTATCAGAGCAAGTCTGTCCTAGGGATTGTCTATGAGCCATGTCTAGTAGAGTCTTGATTATGGATGTGTAGCGCGCCACATTTATAATCAGGAGGCTACATGACATCTAGGGTTGTTACCTTCTTCCTGAATCTAGATCGTGCGTAGAGTTGAGTCGTAAGTGTTTGTCTCTAATATTCACCTTGTTTTCTTTTAGCGATGCCTTCGACTAGGAAGCAAACAATTAGTAGACGGCTTGATACAGCTGCGGGAGAGGGTACCAGTCAGGTGCCCCAAGCCAGAGCAGGCCAAAGTGAGGCTCAGAGTGAGATGCCGTCTCATACCTCATCTACCCCGTCTCCTCCAGAGGATATTAGGAGGCACCCAGCACCTCCAGTTCCTCCGTCTGGCACTACAGACCAGGATATGCGGCGTGCTTTGCAGTTATTGACTAGCTTGGTAGCTGCTTAGGCTCAGAGGCAGAATACAGGTGCTGCTGAGAAACCAATTAGTACGAGAGTTCGTGATTTTATTAATTTAGACCCTCCGGTGTTTACCGGATCAGACCCCAAGGAGGACCCGCAGACTTTTATTGACCAGGTTCATTGTACACTTCAGGTTATGCATGTTAGTGATACAGAGGCAGTAGAGTTGGCTTCTTATCGGCTACGGGATTTAGCGGTTCTCTGGTATGATAGTTGGGAGAGATCCAGGGGTCCGAACCCTCCTCCAGCTGTGTGGAAGGAATTTTCTGAGGCCTTTCTTCGTCACTACTTGCCAGTTGAGATACGACGAGCTAGAGCTGATAAGTTCTTGAACCTTAGACAAGGTAATATGAGTGTGCGAGAGTACAGTATGCAGTTTGATTCTTTGGCAAGGTATGCTCCCCATATGGTGGCCGAGATGAGTGATAGGGTGCATATGTTCGTGAATGGGTTGGGACCACATCTGATAAATGAGTGTACGACAGCCTCCTTGGTGGAGGGCATGGATATTTCCCATATTCAAGCTTATGCCCAGACCCTAGAGGATCGTAAGCGCCAGTAAAGGGCAGTTAGGGAGCAGGATAGGGGTCAGCATAAGAGGGCGAGATTTGCAGGGTATTCTGATGACTTCAGAGGCAGCGTCAGGTCACAGTTTTTGAGGAGTTCAGCGCCACCTATAGCTAGTGCTCCTCCACAGTTTCAGAGGCCTCGATATGATCGATCCTATTCTGGTCCAGGTCAGAGTTCACGGGCATCTGGCTCGCAACATCACAGGGATACTAGTCAGATGAGACCCCCAACACCACATTGTGATCAGTGCGGCAAGGCCCACTTTGGACTGTGTCGTCGAGGTTCTGATGCATGCTATTCGTGCGGGCAGCCTGGCCATATGATGCGGGATTGTCCTAATAGAGGAGGTGATGGTATGGCTCAGCCGACTGGATCTGTGTCTGGTTCTTCCTCATCAGTTCGACCTCCAGCACGGGGTTTTCAGCAGTCGACAGGTCGTGGTAGGGGTAGAGGTGCAGTGCCGAGTTCGAGTGGTGCTCAAAATCGAACCTATGCTCTAGTAGGTCGACAGGATCTCGAGTCGTCTCCAGATGTTGTTACAGGTATTATATCTGTGTTTTCTTATGATGTATATGCGCTGATTGATCCGGGATCTACATTATCATATGTTACACCCTTTGTGGCTAATAAGTTTGGCATTGAACCTGAATTGATAAGTAAACCCCTCGCGGTATCTACTCCGATAGGAGATTCTGTGATTGCTAGAAGGGTATATAGAGGTTGCACTGTGATGATTTGTAGTCGTCAAACCTCGGCAAATTTATTTGAGTTAGAAATGGTTGATTTTGATGTGATAATGGGAATGGACTGGTTGGCCTCATGCTATGCAAATGTTGACTGTCGTACGAAGATGGTTAGGTTCCAATTTCCGGGTGAACCCGTCATTGAATGGAAAGGGAACATTGCTACACCGAAAGGTAGGTTTATTTCCTATCTTAAGGCAAGGAAAATGATCTCAAAAGGTTACATTTATCATCTCGTTCGCGTTAGGGATGCGGAGGCGAAACCGCCTACTTTACAATCAATCCCTGTGGTCAACGAATTCCCAGATGTTTTCCCAGATGAACTCCCAGGCCTTCCTCCTGAAAGGGAGATTGAGTTTAGCATTGATGTGTTGCCTGACACTCAACCGATCTCTATTCCTCCATACAGAATGGCCCCGGCAGAGTTGCGAGAGTTGAAGGTGCAGTTGAAGGACTTGCTGGATAAGGGCTTTATTAGGCCTAGCACTTCACCTTGGGGTGCACCAGTCCTATTCGTGCGGAAGAAAGATGGGTCGTTACGGATGTGTATCGACTATCGACAGTTGAATAAGTCTACTATAAAGAACAAGTATCCACTTCCAAGAATTGATGACATGTTTGACCAACTCCAGGGTGCCAAGTATTTCACCAAGATTGATTTACGTTCAGGGTATCATCAGGTGAGGGTTAAGGAGAAGGATATTCCAAAGACGGCCTTCCGGACAAGATACGGGCACTTTGAGTTCTTGGTGATGTCGTTCGAGCTAACAAATGCCCCAGCAGCTTTTATGGATCTCATGAATACTATGTTTAGGCCCTATCGTGATGTGTTCGTGATTGTATTCATTGATGACATTCTAGTATATTCTCGTTCGGAGGCGGAACATGCGGGCCACTTGCGGATAGTATTACAGACGCTTCAGGATCGTAAGTTATATGCTAAGCTCTCCAAATGTGAATTTTGGCTGAACTCAGTAGCGTTCCTTGGCCATGTGATATCTGACGAGGGTATTAGTGTCGACACTCAGAAGATCGATGCAGTAAAGAATTGGCCGAGACCTACAACACCATCAGAAGTCCGCAGCTTCCTAGGGCTAGCAGGATATTATAGGCGGTTTGTGGAAGGGTTTTCCTCTATATCATCACCATTGACTAAGTTAACACAGAAAGCTACCAAGTTCCAGTGGTCTGACACTTGTGAACGTAGTTTTCAGGAGCTGAAGAATCGATTGACATCCGCACCAGTGCTCACTCTTCCTGAAGGAACAGAAGGTTATGTGGTATATTGTGATGCCTCAGGTATAGGTTTGGGGTGCGTATTGATGCAGCATGGGAAGGTGATTGCTTATGCATCAAGACAATTGAAGAAGCATGAAAAGAATTATCCAACCCATGATTTGGAATTGGCTGCAGTAATATATGCTTTGAAGATATGGCGGCACTACTTATACGGCGTCCATGTTGACATCTACACAGATCACAAGAGTTTACAATACATCTTCAAGCAGAAAGAGTTGAATTTGAGGCAGCGTAGGTGGCTTGAATTATTGAAAGACTACGACGTCGAGATATTGTATCATCCCGGTAAAGCCAATGTTGTGGCAGACGCTCTCAGCCGTAAATCAATGGGAAGCTTAGTACATATTGAGGCAGGTAGATGGGGGTTGACTAAAGAGCTTCATCAGCTAGCCAATATGAGAATCAGATTGTTAGACTTTGATGACGGAGGTGTTACTGTACATAATACATCAGAATCATCTTTGGTAGACGAGGTAAAAGCACGACAATATAAAGATCCTATCTTAGTACGATTAAGAGAGAGCATTCAGCAGTGTAAAAGTATGGCTTTTGAGATCGGAAGAGATGGGGCACTGAGATACCAGGGCCGATTATGTGTGCCTAATGTGGCAGGGTTGCGAGAGAAGATTATGAATGAGATTCATCAATCCCGATATTCCATCCATCCCGGCTCGACAAAGATGTATCATGATGTCAAGGAGCAGTATTGGTGGGATAACATGAAGAAGTCTATTGCAGAATTTGTAGCCCAGTGTCCCAATTGTCAACAAGTAAAGATAGAACATCAGAAACCCGGTGGATTGCTTCAGAATATAGAGATTCCGACCTGGAAATGGGAGGTGATTAATATGGACTTCATTATTGGATTACCTCGCTCTTATCATAAGTTTGACTCCATCTGGGTGATAATTGATCGACTTACAAAATGTGCCCATTTTCTGCCAGTTAAGACAACTTACACGGCTGAAGATTATGCGAAGTTGTATATCAAGGAGATTGTTAGGCTTCATGGTGTGCCGGTATCTATTATATCAGACCGAGGAGCTCAATTTACAGCTAACTTTTGGAGGTCTTTTCAGAAGGGTTTAGGCACACAAGTGAATCTTAGCACTGCATTTCATCAGCAGACTAACGGATAGGCTGAACGTACCATTCAGACACTGGAAGATATGCTACGAGCATGTGTTCTAGATTTTAAGGAAAATTGGGATGACCATCTTCCATTCATAGAATTCGCCTACAATAATAGCTATCATTCCAGTATTAAAATGGCCACATACGAGGAACTATACGGGAGAAGATGTAGATCACCAGTTGGATGGTTCGAAGTCGGTGAAACAAAATTATATTGGCCAGATTTGATTCACCAAGCTATTGAGAAGGTGAAAGTGATACAGGAGCGATTGAGGACGGCACAAAGCAGGCAAAAATCTTATTCCGATGTCCGACGTCATGATCTGGAGTTTGAGGTTGGTGATTGGGTTTTCCTGAGAATCTCACCAATGAAGGGTATTATGCGTTTGGGGAAGAAAGGTAAGCTGAGTCCAAGGTATATCGGGCCATATAAAATTCTTCGACGGATTGGACAGGTTGCTTATGAGTTAGAATTGCCATCCGAATTGGAATTTGTCCACCCGGTATTCCATGTATCTATGTTGAGGAAATGTATTGGAGACCCTTCTCGAGTGATCCCTATCAAAGATGTACAAGTTACAGAGGACCTATCATATGAAGAAGTGCTAGTGGCGATATTAGATCGACAAGTCCGCAAGCTGAGAACAAAAGATGTAGCTTCCGTCAAAGTATTGTGGAGGAACAAAAATATGGAAGAAATGACATGGGAAGCAGAAGAGGAGATGAAGTCTAAATACCCTTACCTATTCCAGAATGAAGATAACAAGGATGCTGGTGGAAGACAGGATACATTGGAAGGTGAAACGGCTCTATGAGGTAAGCAATAATTTGAGAATACTCCTCCTTAATACAAAATGGTGATATGTAGATAATGTAAATATGCATAATGCTTTGTGTAGCCTTGTGAAGCCATATGTTGGGCTTAATTGCTTGCAAGTTTTGCTAGTGACCATTTTATAGGGGAAAATTGATCGGAAATTTCCATTGGAATCCACGATGATTTAAACTCCCCATGAACCCTTACATTCGAGGACGAATGTTCCTAAGGGGGGGAGGGTGTTACAACCCATATCCACATGTGTTAGTTCATGCCATATATTAGTTAACATAAATCCAAGAAGGAATTATCTTTGAGATGATAAGGAATCAATCCTATTGGTCTTAAGTGATAAAAGAGTGTATAAGGGTGATTAACAAGTATTAGAAGTTAAATGAATCAAGGATGTTGTAACTCATATTTTCAGGTAAATCTAGTGGTGCTTAATACACTCAATAGGTCATGTATTAAGTTATTTTAATCATATAATATCCGTATCATAAGTCTTGAAGTCAAACGAGTTATGAAACAAAAGTCGACAAAACTTGTCTCAACTTAGGTTCATAATTTTACTTAAACATTAGGTCAAATGTTTCTAATCTTTTATCCTAATTTACAAGGAATTATGGGGTGATCTACCAAGAAAATTAAAGATCTATGAGTCTAGTTTCCAACGCATTAAACCGTTCATCGATACGATCTCAGAGTAGAGAGATATTTGCATTTTCGCGAGACTGCGCCAAGCACCTCTCTATGGGGCCCACTAAAGCGGTTTAAGATATTTGGACCTATATAGGATGCCTCCAACCCGTTTTAAGTCATTTCTTCTCACTATTTTCAGACCTTAGAATCCTAGGAACATCCTCTCAAGTTTCTCTCAAGATTCAAGACCCAAAAAAGGGCAAACAACACAAATCAAGTGTCGGGAATTCCGTGGCGCTAGTAAGTCTCTTGTTCTTCTTCTTGTTGCTCATTTTTGTGTCGTTCCAGCTCGTGTGGGAGGTTGTTTTAAAGGGTTTATGTTCTGTAAATACTCCCTCATGTTCTTAATATCAATCCTAGGTGATTTCAAGCCTTCTAAAGTGATTCTAGTGCCGAAAAACACTAATTGATCGCTAGTTTCGCTTTTTTGTTGTTGTGGCAGCATTGGAGGGATATTTCATGGAAATTTAAGGTCAAATTGGAGTTGTTCTTTCTGTATAAAGGTAAGGAACCTCTTACTCTATATGTATTTAAGATTATCCAAGTTGCGGCTAAGCCATTGAAGCTAGAACTTGTGAGATATATATCGAAAGGCTTGGTAGTAATGTTATTGTTTTGTGGACTGTTTTGCGTTGTTGTTGGGCTGCGTATTTTACTACTATCTTGTGGAGTTTTGGAGGAGGAAGGGTGTGGAGAAACACCATATATATGTAGGGTTATGGGCTGATAGTTATTCGTAACATTTCCAGGTTGTTTGACACGACTACGGTGGTCGTCGTATGTATGGAGTGATTAGGCTGTGTGTGGACTATTTTGGGAGGCTCAATATGTTTATTATTGATGTTGTTTGGGCTGTTTGGTGACTGTTTTGAATGGTGTGAGGTCATATATATAGGGGAGGTGCTGTCCGTTTCATCGTAAAATAGGTTGTGGTCGATACATAATAGTTATGACGCTTAAATGATAACGATAGTATCGTTTCTCTTATTGTAGACTAAGGAGTTTTGACAATTGCATAGCTTGAGATTGGGGCAGTATATACAAGGTATGTGAGGCTATCCCTTTCCTTCTTTTGCACGACTCCGATTGTACATAATGTAATGAACGAGCTTCCAAGATACTCTACTCTTAGAAGCTAGCAGTACTTACATTGTTTTCCCTCTTATGGAACGATTGATGTTAATGTTGCTTCTCTTATTCTTATGTTATCAATGTTGTTGGTACTTCCTGATTCTTATAAGGTTCATAGTGAAGAGTTAGTCCTAATAACGTGTACAGAGGATATCGACCTTACGTCACTCCGAAAGGTTTAGAATGTGATCCCATGAGTCGAGGTACCTATTGTGCAGGTACCTGTACATTTTTGTTATAGACATTATGGGTATGTCGGGGCCCTGTTCCGGCTATGTTGTAGAACTTATGTTCATTTAGAGGCTCATAGACAAGCGTCGACTCATGTATAGTTTGGTATACCTTGTCAGCTGGTTTTTGTTATATAGTCTTTCATGGTAGCGTGGTAGCTCATACCTTATATGTAGTTTTTTGATTGTCTGGTCATCCCCTGCTATGTATGTTCATGCCGTCATATTTTATTGTTGGTTGTCCATGATCCAGGTCTACCATTTATATTGATCCCGTCAGCCCTAAAAGATAATAATGAAGGTTAGATGAAATGTACGTTGGTGCTCGGCAAGTATGGTCGGGTGCTAGTCATGGCCCTCCAGTTTGGGTCATGACACTTCTAATAATTAATTCTTTCTTTTAACTTATATCGGAGTCTTCTATGGCTGTATGATTGTCAACAAATATGCTTCCTGGATAATGATCCAAAATCTTGATTGTATTCATAACGTACTAACTCTAGATCATTGATCAAATAATTCTTTTGTTCCATCTTAACTTTTTTTTCAACGTACGCTATTACTTTTCCTGGTCTTTCTGTCCCCTCGTTGCGCGCATACTTAGCTTATCTTAGTTCCCACGCATGCTATAGTTTCGTGCAACTCATATGACCTTCGAATTTTGCCTTTAATTAATTTTTTTTCTTCCCTTTCATTGTCCATGGTAGGGGACACTTTCCTTTGGAGTGCTTACAATGTTGTTGTGAGACTGTTGTTACACGACCCTTTCCTTTTTAGGTCGTTTTGCTTAGGTTGAAGCCTTCTTCCTTATTTCCTGAGCTAGTCTTTTGTTACAGTACTTAGGGAGAACCCTTGATTCCTGTAAAGTTGTGAGCTTATTATGGACCTTTTGATGTCCTTCCTTGCCTATAATTATTCGTAGTTGCTTACCTCTATGCCATTGTTCTTGTAGGGTTGCTTCTGAACTGATATTTTGACTGTCTCCCTAGTGGAACTTTCTTTTATTCCTATAACATTCATACGGTACATTTAACTACCCCTACTCTTGTTTGAATATGTCTCACGTATTATAATGATATTCTTTGAGGCTGAATTCTCCATGTTGGTTTCTACTATGTTTATCTTACACAATCTGATGACTCGTTTGTAACCTCCTGTTTAGCTATAACGGGATCTTCCTGACCAATTACTAACTACTCGTTGGCCCATTATCATGTCAATGATCCTCGTAATCTTTCTTGGGTTACTTCCTTTGTCTTAACTTACGTCTCACTTGCTCCTTATTTATTAATAACAGCTCGAGCAGGAACCTTTACTTCCTCTTCTTGATGTCGTACTTGCACAATATTCTTGAATCGTAGCGTATCTGTAATATTTGGATAAGTGCCCTCTCATTCCTCTTTCATTTATCGCATTCTTCCTTTACCATTCCATAGTCACTAGAACCCCTTTATCTTGACTTAATTCCACATCACTCCATATTCCCCCCTTTTGGGTTGTACTAAGAGCTGAAGCCATGAGGATCTACCTATAAATGTTTTACCTCTTCATCTTTGGCGTCGTTTCTCAACATCAATGATCCTTACTTGCCTTGCGGCAATCCTTCTGTACCAAGGATGACAAATTCCCTTACTCGCGAGGGTGACACTTAATGTAACTGGTACATACAGTCCCTTAAGCTTATCTTTGCTCACATTGCTTGCTCTAAGGAAGCATCTCCCTGAATGACTATCCTCTGAATTCATCATGAATTTTCTTTTGTGGTCCATTCTATTACATTCGGAACGAAATCTGAAATTCCCATGATGCCGAGTACTTTCCAATCATTCAGTCCCTAATTCATTTTTAGTTTATCTTATTCACCAGCCCAAACTGATTTCTATTACTCTGGGGTCTAACTTTTCCTCTTGGTAATTGCGCTAGAGTTGCGAACTTATTTCTCGAAATGAGGACATGGCTGTATGGCCTATACTTTTTTGTTGTCCTAAGGCCTGTCACCCCTCGTCTCTTCCTTCACTTGACTATAGATTTTATAATATTGTCATCTTTTGATCTACTATTGTCATCCATGTGCCACGTCTTACTCATAATGCTTCATTAACTCTTTTCATATTTCCCGCTAACATTTATGCCTATCACTTTATTCTGAAAATTCGAACAAGACAATTTTTTTTTTTGCTTTTTACTTCCCTTTGCTCCATCCAGTAGCTCTTCAAGTTGCTTAACGTTCTCGCTTTACTAGGGACACGAGCCACACTAAGGTAATATGTGTCCCTTCATCTTGCTTCTTTTGCTTGTTGAAACTTGTATTTATCTTTTTAATTTCTCATTGTCTTTCACCAAAAAGGTGGATAGGAATTCTTGCCTTAAGGCTTCTTATCAGGAAGCTTACACCTTTCAGTACACCCATGATCTGCTAAAGACCTCATATTTACTTATCGTAGGTATCATACAAAAATCCAATTCTTCTAACTCAGCTCTTCCACGACTATCTCTCTCTCCAACCTTCGTTCCGGATATAGGCATCATCTTATTACGAATAAAATAGAATTTCAGAAGCTGAATTCTTATAAGTGAGCTCTACCACACGATCTAGAGTAAGAAAAAAGAGTGACAGTCTTAAATTCCCTGTAGCCTCCTGTTTATAAATGTGGTACACGACACACCCATAAATAAGACTCTACTAGACACGGCATATAGACTCCCTAGGACATAACTGCTCTAATACCACTTTTGTCACGACCCAAACCGATGGGCTGCGACGGGCACCTGGTACCTTACTAAACCGAGCACCAACGTAACGTATCTTTCTTATTACATCATCATATAAATGTGACATATGAGCCCAATAGGCCAACATAATCGTTTATAAACTCAAAACATAGGCCGGACAAGGCCGTATAATCTTTCACATACACGACATATGTCTACAAGCCTCTAAGAGTACATAAATGTCATAAAGGTCGGGACAGAGTCTCGCCTTACCAAACAATATACGTCTAAATTATACTAACCAAACGAGCAACTCCGAAGCAAATGGAGCGCACCAACATCTTCCGCTGAGCTGATAGCCTACTTGGAGGGCTCTCGACCTGTCTATTTGGACCTGTGGGCATGAAACACAACGTCCCCAGGTAAAAGGGACGTCAGTACGAATAATGTACTGAGTATGTAAGGCACATAAATAAGTAAATAACAAACATGGAAGAAATATAGAGTAATTGACTCAACCTATATGTCTGGATAACTCTGTAAATTATAAATTACTTTTAGCGTCATGCATATGCGTATGAATGTCATGTCGTGCATAGTTACATGTTTTATAACATTATCAGCCTCAGAGGGCATCCCATCATATCATATCGGCCATTGTGGGCAAAATCATCATCGTATACCAGCTGATCAGGTGGTGGTACGTATATAACGCCATAACCTTTCCCATATCCCATATACATATATATACATACATATATATGCGTATATAACGCTGTTTGACTACATACATATATACACGTATATAACGCCGTTTGAATCATATTTTAGCCAATGTGGGCAATATCATCATCATATACCATCTGATCAGGTGGTGGTGCGGATATAACGCCGTAACCTTTTACCACATCCCATAAACATATATTAACATATATAAGCGTATATAATGTCATCTGGTCATGGATCAATGCACATGTATAAATGAGTGAAATGCATGAAAAATACATAATAATCTCGATATTTTCCTTCCGGATAAACTTTTCCAACTGCGTATTATTCTGAGATCCATGAACAGAAAATAATAATATTTTTCATGGGGAATCAAGAATATAGACACCCCTAATAATTCTATGAATAGAGTAATTTATGAAAGTTGTGTATTTGCTCGTTTCTTCAATATAATTTGGACCATGCCAAAAGAAAGAAGGGATAGCCTTAGCATACCTGGAGTAGGAAAAACTTCATATAATATTCTTGGAGAAGATGACACCGTACTCCTTTAAAACCGCAAAATTTTACGTTGCAAAGTCTCTAATAATTTCTCGTTGGAATCGATTTGGTCTCAAGAATTTTGGTTGGAAGTTAGGCTTAAGTTGTAGCGTTTGTTTCTGAAGGATTTTGTGTTAGAAAAAAAAGTTGTATATAATGAAGTCAAATGAAACAAAGCTGCGTTTGTTTCTGAAGGATTTTGTGTTAGAAAAAAAAGTTGTATATAATGAAGTCAAATGAAACAAAGCTTTGTGTAAAGAAAACCAAGCGTTTGTTTCCCTAAGAATTGAATTCAAAAGAAAGACTATTAACTTTAATTAGTTAGTCTCTGACCAAAATGAACCAAGTCTTTAAAATAGATGAAGTTTTATCTATACCTATAATGTTTATACGTTAGAAGCCACTAATCCTTTAAAGAATTTTAGTGTTTACACGTTAGACCACGTTTTTCCTTGCTTCCACGTTATAGTTGGGGAGGGTGATTTTAATTTATCCACTTATTAGTTAACCGAGTAATGTTTTGTTACCCGGTAATTAATCTATTACCCGCATAATTTAAAAATTGACTCAACTTAATTAAATACTACTCTCTTTTAACTAACCTTGTACACTTTACTATCATGGGCATGTGGTACCTTGTATGGTACTAGTCCATAAATATCAAGTAATTTTAGCCCGGGCCGTATTTTACCCTAACATGCCAAACTTCGATAAAATTCGTTTTCTTCGATATTACTTACCCTCTTACCTTCACGAATTTACTCATCACGTATTAATCCCCAATTACTTATCTTCGATATTACTTATCCTTATTATCCCCAATTAATCATTTCCTTAGACTGATATTAATTGCCTTACGACAAATTCAACGTACATTACTGGAGGGTGCAACATCGTCGTAACTTATTACTGAGAAGCGTAACATCACCGTAATGTAATACTATTGGGTACAACACTATCGTAACTTAATACTGCAGGATGCAACATCAATCGTAATATATTACTGCAAAGCATAACATTGTTGTAATATAATACTGCTGAACGTAATATCGACATAATATTGCGGGCGTAATAGGAGTCACCTTCATTTGTACTTATTTCCATTTGTTCCTTTTTGTTTTGGAGCAGTGATGTATTTATTTTGTATAACTACTCTTAGAAAGACTTGTGACTTGTACCACTGGTTTTGGGAATTGTAATTTGTTCAGAGTAAATTAATCTAAAGTTAGTAAATATCAATGTTATTTCAGTTTATGTTACGCTTACCTACTTTAGAGACTTGCTGCCATCACGACTCATTCGGAGGGATTTTTGGGTTATGTCATGTTGGTATCAGAGCTCTAGGTTCATATGTGCTACAAGTCACAAGCAGGTTTAGTAGAGTCTTGCGGATCGGTACGGAGACGTCTGTACTTATCTTCGAGAGGCAACAGATCTGTTAGGAAATTCCCCTTTTTCATTCCTTATCATGCGATACTAATTCAGCTTGAAGTATATAACTTATGTTCCTTTACATCTACTCGTGTATAATATTATGCTCTCAGCGTTCGCCATGCGCCAGTGGTTCATGATGCTACAGACGAGCTACAAAGGAGTCAAGGACACTCAGGCATTGCCTCGACGTGTTGTCCAGACTGAAGATACAAAGTTATTAAGAGACTATTCAGTTTTTTACATGGAGGCGCAGCGGAAGCGTGGTGGGTGTTGATTGAGGATAGTTGGCGATATTGGAGTACCTTGTGATTTGTGTTGTATGAGCTATGAAGGTTAGCTCTGCGGATCATCAGACATTATATTCTATGGCTTCGCGCCAACTGGAGGAGTCCATCAGCGGTATTCGGATTGCATAGTCAGACTTGCATTAGTTTCGGCCTGAGGTATATGTATGTGTGGTGTTGGTAGGTTCCCGAAATTTGTATATAACTAAGGTCTGAGATCTTACACGAGATGATGTTGGAGCTTACAGTATTTCTACATTATTAATGGATCTACATTTCAACATCAAGGGGAGTCGGAGGAACAACTTTAGAATTATAGAAGGTCTATTTAGTGTGGGCATCGTGGGTGCGGCAGGACAGGGTGCTTCAGAGGAAATGTGGTGGTTTATGATCTTCTGAGCTACATGGTTCATACTAGGGTTATCTGTATGTGGGGCCTTGATGGGAATTATTGCATATCGAGTGTCCGAGGAAATGAGTCAGTTCAGTAGTGCTGGGTCAGCATAGCAATGGAAGTAAATTGTCTTTTTGAATGGGAATTCTCTACTGGCATTTGTGGCAGCACTCTTGGATTGGACGGTTTGTGCGACTCGGCTTGAGTTGGGTGTCTACTATGGGCATAAAGAATATGTGGTACATTGTTGTTTCTCCTGAATCGGTATCTGAAGCTAATAGAGTGTTGGCATCATTGGCTACCATATGTGAAGAGTGTGCATTTTTGGAAAGGACTTTGAGTTTTGGTTGTAGTACGTGGTTGGTAGTATGGTGATTACTAGGTTCTGAGGCTTTCGAGGTTCAAGTTTTGTTATGCGGCCGAACATCTTATTTGGGTGCTTAGATAAGATGATGGAAGGTGAGTGATGTATAACCCATTTAATCTACATAGTTGAGTCTGGGTATGGAATTTTCAGTATTCCTGAGGCTTTGAGACTAGGTGTCTCCATATGTGGGCTATTTCTTATTAGTGGATTGTGATGAAATGTTGAGAATGGGGAAATTAATAGCATGTATTATCGATAGGTTGTTGTTGATTTTTGAAGAATATTTACCTAATTGGGAAGGATCAGGATTAGGTTTGGGCCTATTTGGAAGATCAACAAGAATATGTAATTCGTATGAGGTCGAGTTTGTGTGCTCCTGTGAATTGTCATTATGGTTATGTTATCAAGCAAACTGAATATTGTTTGCGCCCCTAGTCTATGTTATGTGCTACTCTTCTATGCTATGTTAGGCGGTGAGGTTGTATGATTATTTCCCACGCATGTTGTAATTCTGTTCAGGCCTTATGGCGATACGGGTGAGATAGCCCTCGTGATGTTGATTTGCTTATTGCACCTTATATGTGCTTGCTTCTCTCCTATTTTATTACTTCTATTCATTGTTCCCACAGTTATACTTGTGCACAATGTTGTGCTTGATATCAGTATTCATATGATCAGTGGACCCGAGCATCTTGGCTTGATGTGTAATTGGGAGTGGGCTGCGCGCCCTAGCGGATGTTATATGAGATACCCTTTACTTGTATTTATTTGGGGTTCTATTTTTCCTCTGTGGAACAATTTGATGAAAACTATATTTTTGTTGTGGCACATGTTACACTTGTTAGAAAATTCTTCTACTTTGCTTTTCTTTGTTTGTGTTACGTAATTGAGTTATATCTGGTTCGGTGTACGAGCTGTGTAGTGTGAGAATTTGTGTGTTTCTGTGATGAGTCATCAGTTAGGCTGCTTGTATTGGCCGAGATGTGGTTCTTATACATGAGAGTGGTACTACGGTATTGGGGGTGAGAAGTGTTTGTAAGTATGTGGGTGTTTTTGCTAAGATTTAAGTAATGGTCCTAGCGGGCGAGAGGGTTTCTTGACTTATTGACTTCATAGGCGGCTATGAGTTCCCACATGTTTCTTTATCATGGGCAGTGTTGTGGAAGTCGGAATAAGGTTGTATTCAATGTGAAGTATATTGTCGGCATCCAAGATGTTATATGAGCAGCTATGGTGATCAGAGGTTATTGCTTCGAGTATGTGAGTTATGTGGAACAGCATGTGATTGTATTCTCGATTAGAATTTGTTTCTTGATTTAGCTTGTTTGGGTGTGTTCAGTGTGATGACGTGGAATTCAGATCCTATGATAAATTTCAGATGTTGAGGTTTGTGTACTATTCTAAGGTTATGGACTAAGCAGGAGATAAGACCTTCAATTAAGTGGCATTTTCAGTTCTGCATGGGTTGGGTGTTAGGGAATCACGCCCGGTGTATGTATGAGGAGCTCATGTAGTGGTTCAATGGCCTAGGAACGACTACGGGCACGTTTGAGGACGAACATATGTTTAGGTGAAGGAGGATGTAACGACCTGACTGGTCGTTCTGAGAAATTGCACCCGGTTCGGCAGTTTGAGGTCAAGAGCAGCTTCACATTATGTATATCGACTTGTGTGCATGGTTGGATTCAGTTTTCGGATGAATCGAAGTCGAATTGGAAAGAAGGAATATAGTTTTGGAAGTTTAAGCGGAGAGAATTGGATCGGAATTTGACTTTTGTGTAAACGGCTCCGGAATGAGTTTTTGATGATGTCAATAGCTTTGTATGGTGATTTTCGACTTGGGTGTGTATTCGAATTTGGGTTTGGAGGCCCGTAGGGTAATTTGTGGCATTCTAGTGAAAGTTGGAAAAGTTAAAGTTTGGAAAATGGAGATGTTTGACCCATAGTTGGCTTTTATGTTATCGAGGTCGGAATAAGATTCCGAAAGTTAGAACAACTCCGTTATGTCATTTGGGACTTGCCTGCAAAATTTGGTGTTCTTTGGAGTTGATTTGATATGGTTCGGACGCTTGGTTGCAAAAATAGAGGTTTGTGAAGTTCATAGTGATTTTCATGCATTTGGGCATCTGATTCGTGGTCTTAGCGATGTTTGAAGTCATTTGAGAGTGGGGCTAAGTTTGTATGATGTTATGGGATGTGTTGGTACATTTGGTTAAGAATCCGGGGGGCCCGGATGAGTTTCGGGGTAAATTTTGAGCGAATCCGGGCATTTCGGTACTTTGAGATGGTTCTGGCACTTTTGGGAGTGCCCAAAAATATGTGGACCGCAGAAGAGAGTGTGGAACATACAAATTTTGCGGACCGCACAATTTGGTGTGCGGCCACACATCAAGATGTTCTGCAGGATTGCTGGTCCGACTTCGGAAGATTATATCTTTTGATCTACAAGGAATTTTCAGATGATTCAAAAACAAAAGTTGTAGCCCTTCGTATCTAGTTTCCAGAAAGGTAAATAAATCACAATTTGGAAATTTGTTTAGAAAGTTATGGCCAAAACCTTAAAGTATGTCGTTGCAGTCAACATTCTCCACGGTCAGTGGTGATGGACCTGCACCGCGGTCAGCGGTGGTTTTTGTGTGGTCAGCAGTGATGGAAATCTAGGAGGTGCACTATAAATACTAGGTTTAGAGTTTTATTTCATATTTTGACCTAGAGAGCGCGGATCTTGGCAATATTTTGATGGTTTTTCAAGAAATTCATCGAGGTAAGTGATTCTAACTCGGATTTAGCTAGAATACATGAATCTATCATTGAATTCATCATTTGATTCGTGACTTGAGATGGAATTTGGGAAAAATTGTGAAATCTTTCAAAAATGTAAAATGATGATTTGAAGGACCAAATGGTATCAGAATTGGATAATTTTTGTATTGGTGAACTCGTATCGGAATGGGTATTCGATTTTTGTAAATTTTGTCGGGTTCCGAGGTGCGGGCCTAGGGAGTTGACTTTTGTTGACTTTTTGCAAATTGTATAAGAATCATAGTTTTGTTAATTGGAATTATTTTCTCTTGCATTGTTAGATGTATTCAAGTCATTTTTGGCTAGATTGACCCGAGCATTGATGAATTGGTAAAGGAAAAGCTAAATTCAGTATTGAATTGGCCGGATTGAGGTAAGTATCTTGCCTAACCTTGTGTGGGGGACTTCCCCTTAGGAATTGAGTCTTCTATGCTAATTGTAGTCCATGCATGCGAGGTGACGAGTGTGTGCTTGGACTTATTTATGGAAAATTTACCTCTAGGGTTCTTAGGTCCTTATGTGGAAAGTATCTCGTTATGATTGAGTTTCCTAATTGCTTAAATTGTCTCTATATGCTCCATATAATGTTTTTAGCTCTCCTTTAATTCTTACGTGTTACATAGACACTTAATTGCCTTAATTGAAGTGATTGCCTTCCTTATTGTTTTGATACTTCTTGATTGTAAGCTCTTCTATGACTTCGTGCAAATATGTTACACGTCCAATTGTTGTGGTTATCGGTGTAGTTATCACGTGCTTATTATGTCTTGTTGTTTGTGGAGGATATCGTGCTTCTTGGTTTTTCCGTGACTCTTATTATGTACACATTGTTTACCTTGTCGGGATATTGTTGTTATACTATTGTTCCCTTGCCGGGATGTTATTGTTTACAATATTGTCTCCCTTGTCGGGATGTTATTATTTATGATATTGTCTCCCTTGCGGGGATGTTGTAGTTATACTCTTGTTCCCTTGCTGGGATTTTATTATTATTGATGATGATTTGTAAATGGGAGTGGGTTGCACGTTCGCAACAAGATATGTGAAATGGGTGCAGTTTGCATGCCTGCAACGAGATATATGAAATGGGATCGGTTTGCACGCCTGCAACGAGATATATGAAATGGGATCGGGTTGCACGCCTGCAACGAGATATATATGAAATGGGAGCGGGTTGCACGCCTGCAACGAGACATGAGAAATGGGATCGGGGTGTACGCCTGCAGCGAGATATGAACTGAAAGTGAAATTGTTACAATCCATATCCACATGTGTTAGTTCATGCCATATATTAGTTAACATAAATCCACGAAAGAATTATCTTTGAGATGATAAGAAGTCAATCCTATTGGTCTTAAGTGATACAAGAGTGTATAAGGGTGATTAACAAGTATTAGAAGTTAAATGAATCAAGGATGTTGTAACTCGTATTTTCAAGTAATCTAGCGGTGCTTAATACACTCAAGAGTTCATTTATTAAGGTATTTTAATCATATAATATCCGTATCATAAGTCTTGAAGTCAAACAAGTTATGAAACAAAAGTCGACAAAAGTTGTCGCAACTTAGGTTCATAATTTTACTTAAACATTAGGTCAAATATTTCTAATCTTTTCTCCTAATTTACAAATAATTACGGGGTGATCTACCAACCAAATTAACGATATATGGATCTAGTTTCCAACGCATTAAACCGTTCATCGATATGATCTTGAAGTAGAGAAATATTCACGTTTTCGCGAGACTGCGCCAAGCACCTCTCTATGGGGCCCACTAAGGCGGTTTAAGATATTTGGACCTATATAGGATGCCTCAGACCCGTTTTAAGTCATTTCTTCTCACTATTTTCAGACCTTAGAACCCTAGGAACATCCTCTCAATGTTCTCTAAAGATTCAAGACCCAAAAAAGGGCAAACAACACAAATCAAGTGTCGGGAATTCTGTGGCGCTAGTAAGTCTCTTGTTCTTCTTGTTGTTGCTCATTTTTGTGTCGTTCCAGCTCGTGTGGGAGGTTGTTTTAAAGGGTTTATGTTCTGTAAATACTCCCTCATGTTCTTTATATCAATCCTAGGTAATTTCAAGCCTTCTAAAGTGATTCTAATGCCGAAAAACACTAATTGATCGCTAGTTTCGCTTTTTTGTTGTTGTGGCAGCATTGGAGGGATATTTCATGGAAATTTAAGGTCAAATTGGAGTTGTTATTTCTGTATAAAGGTAAGGAACCTCTTACTCTATATGTATTTAAGATTATCCAAGTTGCGGCTAAGCCATTGAAGCTAGAACTTGTGAGATATATATCGAAAGGCTTGGTAGTAATGTTATTGTTTTGTGGACTGTTTTGCGTTGTTGTTGGGCTGCGTATTTTACTACTATCTTGTGGAGTTTTGGAGGAGGAAGGGTGTGGAGAAACACCATATATATGTAGGGTTATGGGCTGATAGTTATTCGTAACATTTCCAGGTTGTTTGACACGACTACGGTGGTCGTCGTATGTATGGAGTGATTAGGCTGTGTGTGGACTATTTTGGGAGGCTCAATATGTTTATTATTGATGTTGTTTGGGCTGTTTGGTGACTGTTTTGAATGGTGTGAGGTCATATATATAGGGGAGGTGCTGTCCGTTTCATCGTAAAATAGGTTGTGGTCGATACATAATAGTTATGACGCTTAAATGATAATGATAGTATCGTTTCTCTTATTGTAGACTAAGGAGTTTTGACAATTGCATAGCTTGAGATTGGGGCAGTATATACAAGGTATGTGAGGCTATCCCTTTCCTTCTTTTGCACGACTCCGCTTGTACATAATGTAATGAACGAGCTTCCAAGATACTCTACTCTTAGAAGCTAGCAGTACTTACATTGTTTTCCCTCTTATGGAACGATTGATGTTAATGTTGCTTCTCTTATTCTTATGTTATCAATGTTGTTGGTACTTCCTGATTCTTATAAGGTTCATAGTGAAGAGTTAGTCCTAATAATGTGTACAGAGGATACCGACCTTACGTCACTCCGAAAGGTTTAGAATGTGATTCCATGAGTCGAGCATGCATTATATATATGTATCTATTTTACTCTACCGAGCCACGCTATAGTTGGCCGGGTACGGCACCTATTGTGCAACCACTGATCAGTTGGGTTTTACCGAGCTCCACGTGGCCGGGTACGATTCTACCGAGCCTTATGATGGCCGGGTACGTTTTTTTTACCGAGCCTATTATGGCCGGGTACGATATGATGATGATGATGCCCACAGAGGTGAATGCTTTAAAGGTTTATGTATTTATACATATGTATCATGCATTTCATGTAAGTAGCCCTCAGAGGTACTAAGATGTTACAGGTTGTATATTCTCTATCCTTGCTTACATTACTGATCGTATTTATGGTTCCTTGCCTTACATACTCAGTACTTTATTCGTACTGACGTCCTTTTATTTGTGGACGCTGCATGTCGTGCTGCAGGTCCTGATAGACAGGCAGGTGCAGCTCCCCCACCACAGTAGACTGTCCAGTTCAGCGGTGATTGGCGAGATCCCTTCTCCGGACTTGCCTTGGTCTTGGTATGCAATTTTTGTTATAGACATTATGGGTATGTCGGGGCCCTATTCCGGCTATGTTGCAACACTTATGTTCTTTTAGAGGCTCATAGACAGGTGTCGGCTCATGTATAGTTTGGTATGCCTTGTCGGCTAGTTTTTGTTGTATAGTCTTTCATAGTAGCGTGGTAGCTCATACCTTATATGTAGTTTCTTGATTGTCTGGTCATCCCCTGCTATGTATGTTCATGCCGTCATATTTTATTGCTGGTTGTCCATGATCTAGGTCTAC
Organism: Nicotiana sylvestris; assembly: GCF_000393655.2. Classification (NCBI taxonomy): domain Eukaryota; kingdom Viridiplantae; phylum Streptophyta; class Magnoliopsida; order Solanales; family Solanaceae; genus Nicotiana; species Nicotiana sylvestris. Next base: position 87,582,558 of record NC_091057.1, on the reverse strand, counting down.
CATTTATATTGATCTCGTCAGCCCTAAAAGATAATAATGAAGGTTAGATGAAATGTACGTTGGTGCTCGGCAAGTGTGGTCGGGTGCTAGTCATGGCCCTTCAGTTTGGGTCGTGACAAACTTGGTATCAGAGCAAGTCTGTCCTAGGGGTTGTCTATGAGCCGTGTCTAGTAGAGTCTTGATTATGGATGTGTAGCGCGCCACATTTATAATCAGGAGGCTACATGACATCTAGGGTTGTTACCTTCTTCCTGAATCTAGATCGTGCGTAGAGTTGAGTCGTAAGTGTTCGTCTCTAATATTCACCTTGTTTTTTTCAGTGATGCCTTCGACTAGGAAGCAAACGATTAGTAGACGGCTTGATACAGCAGCGGGAGAGGGTACCAGTCAGGTGCCCCAAGTCAGAGCAGGACAAAGTGAGGCTCAAAGTGAGATGCCCTCTCATACCTCATCTACTCCATCTCCTCCAGAGGATATTAGAAGGCACCCAGCGCCTCCAGTTCCTCCGTCTGGCACTCCAGACCAGGATATGCGGAGTGCTTTGCAGTTATTGACTAGCTTGGTAGCTGCTCAGGCTCAGAGGCAGAATACAGGTGCTGCTGAGAAACCAGTTAGTACAAGAGTTCGTGATTTTATTAATTTAGACCCTCCAGTGTTTACCGGATCAGACCCCAAGGAGGACCCACAGACTTTTATTGACCAGGTTCATCGTACACTTCGGGTTATGCATGTTAGTGATACAGAGGCAGTAGAGTTGGCTTCTTATCGGCTACGGGATTTAGCGGTTCTCTGGTATGATAGTTGGGAGAGATCCAGGGGTCCGAACCCTCCTCCAGCTGTGTAGAAGGAATTTTCTGAGGCCTTTCTTCGTCACTACTTGCCAGTTGAGATACGACGAGCTAGAGCTGATAAGTTCTTGAACCTTAGACAAGGTAATATGAGTGTGCGAGAGTACAATATGCAGTTTGATTCTTTGGCAAGGTATGCTCCCCATATGGTGGCCGAGATGAGTGATAGGGTGCATATGTTCGTGAATGGGTTGGGACCACATCTGATAAATGAGTGTACGACAGCCTCCTTGGTGGAGGGCATGGATATTTCCCGTATTCAAGCTTATGCCCAGACCCTAGAGGATCGTAAGCGCCAGCAGAGGGCAGTTAGGGAGCAGGATAGAGGCCAGCATAAGAGGGCGAGATTTGCAGGGTATTCTGATGACTTCAGAGGCCGCATCAGGCCACAGTTTTCGAGGAGTTCGGCGCCACCTGTAGCTAGTGCTCCTCCACAGTTTCAGAGGCCTCGATATGATCGATCCTATTCTGGTCCAGGTCAGAGTTCGCGGGCATCTGGCTCGCAACATCACAGGGATACTAGTCAGATGAGACCCCCAACACCACATTGTGATCAGTGCGGCAAGGCCCACTTTGGACTGTGTCGTCGAGGTTCTGATGCATGCTATTCGTGCGGGCAGCCTGGCCATATGATGCGGGATTGTCCTAATAGAGGAGGTGATGGTATGGCTCAGCCGACTGGATCTGTGTCTGGTTCTTCCTCATCAGTTCGACCTCCAGCACGGGGTTTTCAGCAGTCGACAGGTCGTGGTAGGGGTAGAGGTGCAGTGCCGAGTTCGAGTAGTGCTCAAAATTGAACCTATGCTCTAGTAGGTCGACAGGATCTCGAGTTGTCTCCAGATGTTGTTACAGGTATTATATCTGTGTTTTCTTATGATGTATATGCGCTGATTGATCCGGGATCTACATTATCATATGTTACACCCTTTGTGGCTAATAAGTTTGGCATTGAACCTGAATTGATAAGTAAACCCCTCGCGGTATCTACTCCGATAGGAGATTCTGTGATTGCTAGAAGGGTATATAGAGGTTGCACTGTGATGATTTGTAGTCGTCAAACCTCGGCAAATTTATTTGAGTTAGAAATGGTTGATTTTGATGTGATAATGGGAATGGACTGGTTGGCCTCATGCTATGCAAATGTTGATTGTCGTACGAAGATGGTTAGGTTCCAATTTCCGGGTGAACCCGTCATTGAATGGAAAGGGAACATTGCTACACCGAAAGGTAGGTTTATTTCCTATCTTAAGGCAAGGAAAATGATCTCAAAAGGTTACATTTATCATCTCGTTCGCGTTAGGGATGCGGAGGCGAAACCGCCTACTTTACAATCAATCCCTGTGGTCAACGAATTCCCAGATGTTTTCCCAGATGAACTCCCAGGCCTTCCTCCTGAAAGGGAGATTGAGTTTAGCATTGATGTGTTGCCTGACACTCAACCGATCTCTATTCCTCCATACAGAATGGCCCCGGCAGAGTTGCGAGAGTTGAAGGTGCAGTTGAAGGACTTGCTGGATAAGGGCTTTATTAGGCCTAGCACTTCACCTTGGGGTGCACCAGTCCTATTCGTGCGGAAGAAAGACGGGTTGTTACGGATGTGTATCGACTATCGACAGTTGAATAAGTCTACTATAAAGAACAAGTATCCACTTCCAAGAATTGATGACCTGTTTGACCAACTCCAGGGTGCCAAGTATTTCTCCAAGATTGATTTACATTCAGGGTATCATCAGGTGAGGGTTAGGGAGAAGGATATTCCAAAGACAGCCTTCCGGACAAGATATGGGCACTTTGAGTTCTTGGTTATGTCGTTCGGGCTAACTAATGCCCCAGCAACTTTTATGGATCTCATGAATACTATATTCAGGCCCTATCTTTATGTGTTCGTGATTGTATTCATTGATGACATTCTAGTGTATTCTCGTTCGGAGGCGGAACATGCGGGCCACTTGCGGATAGTATTACAGACGCTTCAGGATCGTAAGTTATATGCTAAGCTCTCCAAATGTGAATTCTGGCTGAACTCAGTAGCATTCCTTGGCCATGTGATATCTGATGAGGGTATTAGTGTCGACACTCAGAAGATCGATGCAGTAAAGAATTGGCCGAGACCTACAACACCATCAGAAGTCCGCAGCTTCCTAGGGCTAGCAGGATATTATAGGCGGTTTGTAGAAGGATTTTCCTCTATATCATCACCATTGACTAAGTTAACACAAAAAGCTACCAAATTCCAGTGGTCTGACACTTGTGAACGTAGTTTTCAGGAGCTGAAGAATCGATTGACATCTGCACCAGTGCTCACTCTTCCTGAAGGAACAGAAGGTTATGTGGTATATTGTGATGCCTCAGGTATAGGTTTGGGGTGCGTATTGATGCAGCGTGGGAATGTGATTGCTTATGCATCAAGACAATTGAAGAAGCATGAAAAGAATTATCCAACCCATGATTTGGAATTGGCTGCAGTAATATATGCTTTGAAGATATGGCGGCACTACTTATACGACGTCCATGTTGACATCTACACAGATCACAAGAGTTTACAATACATCTTCAAGCAGAAAGAGTTGAATTTGAGGCAGCGTAGGTGGCTTGAATTATTGAAAGACTACGACGTCGAGATATTGTATCATCCCGGTAAAGCCAATGTTGTGGCAGACGCTCTCAGCCGTAAATCAATGGGAAGCTTAGTACATATTGAGGCAGGTAGATGGGGGTTGATTAAAGAGCTTCATCAGCTAGCCAATATGAGAATCAGATTGTTAGACTCTGATGACGGAGGTGTTACTGTACAGAATACATCAGAATCATCTTTGGTAGCCGAGGTAAAAGCACGACAATATGAAGATCCTATCTTAGTACGATTAAGAGAAAGCATTCAACAGTGTAAAAGTATGGCTTTTGGGATCGGAAAAGACGGGGCACTAAGATACCAGAGCCGATTGTGTGTGCCTAATGTGGCAGGGTTGCGAGAGAAGATTATGAATGAGATTCATCAATCCCGATATTCCATCCATCCCGGCTCGACAAAGATGTATCATGATGTCAAGGAGCAGTATTGGTGGGATAATATGAAGAAGTCTATTGCAGAATTTGTAGCCCAGTGTCCCAATTGTCAACAAGTAAAGATAGAACATCAGAAACCCGGTGGATTGCTTCAAAATATAGAGATTCCGACCTGGAAGTGGGAGGTGATTAATATGGACTTCATTATTGGATTACCTCGCTCTTATCATAAGTTTGACTCCATCTGGGTGATAATTGATCGACTTACAAAATGTGCCCATTTTCTGCCAGTGAAGACAACTTACACGGCTGAAGATTATGCGAAGTTGTATATCAAGGAGATTGTTAGGCTTCATGGTGTGCCCGTATCTATTATATCAGACCGAGGAGCTCAATTTACGGCTAACTTTTGGAGGTCTTTCCAGAAGGGTTTAGGCACACAAGTAAATCTCAGCACTGCATTTCATCCGCAGACTGACGGACAGGCTGAACGTACCATTCAGACACTGGAAGATATGCTACGAGCATGTGTTCTAGATTTTAAGGGGAATTGGGATGATCATCTTCCACTCATAGAATTCGCCTATAACAATAGCTACCATTCCAGTATTAAAATGGCCCCATATGAGGCACTATACGGGAGGAGATGTAGATCACCAGTTGGATGGTTCGAAGTCGGTGAAACAGAATTATATGGGCCAGATTTGATTCACCAAGCTATTGAGAAGGTGAAAGTGATACAGGAGCGATTGAGGACGGCACAAAGCAGGCAAAAATCTTATTCTGATGTCCGACGTCGTGATCTAGAGTTTGAGGTTGGTGATTGGGTTTTCCTGAGGATCTCACCAATGAAGGGTATTATGCATTTTCTTTTTTATGTAGTTGTGGAATTAAATGCTTTTTCATGATTATCTGTAGCTAGCGAAATTAACCTTGAAATTTCTTTTATATTTTCAAGTGTGTATTCTAAGTATTTAATATCTTTAGTTTTTTGATATTCTTCTATATTTTTTTCTAATATTATTTTTGACATATTTATATGTTTTAGAATTTCTAACCAGTACTTAAAATATTTGTAACTATCAATTTTTGATTTGTTCATATTAATACTGAGATGTATACCTGTTGATACATATATCCATGGTTTCTATATTTCTCAGTGTTATTTCTTTTCTGTGTTGATAACTTTCAAGTTTATCTTCATAAAATTCAATTTCATTTTCTATAGTTAATAAAGCTTTATTACGTAATTTATTATATCTAATAATATCTTTGCAGGTTTTAATATTGTATTTAACACAATCTATTTTTCTATTTATGTTACTGAGGTTTTTAAGAAGTTTCCATTTCTGGGTATTATAGAATCTTATATAATGAAAAGTGTTATGTTTCATTTATAAAAAGATTTTATTAACTTGATATGTGATCATTAGTCTGAATATAAATCTAGTTCATATAGATCTAATATATCTATTTCATGTGATACAATTAGTTCTGTAAATGCTTGTTCCATTACATATATTATTTCAAAAGTAACTAAAATATCGTAAATTTTTCTTTTAACATCGTTATTAAGTCTCTTAAAGATATATAACATAAGTATTTTGTAGTCAATATTTTCTTCTAATAAATACGTGTGGTTGTTCATTTAGATTTATTATTTATCCTTATCATGTGTTTACTAAACATATTCCCTCTAACCTCTTTGTTTATCATAAAGTTTATCATATTTTAATAAGTTATACTGAACAATCTTTTCTGGTCACTACCATGTTTTTCATGCTTCAATCATTTACCCTAACAGCGCCTCAACTCTGTGTACTCCCCTAAACGGCTTCCTTGCCTACTGGTTTCCACTTTAGGATGGCATAGTCTGGGCTTAACTACTCTCAGCATTATTAGACAGGCAAACTTTCTCAAGATGTTCTTTATAACAGTACTATAACATGATAAACAATTATGATATTCAAGAGATTATAAGGAATATATGAGTTTAGTTAAACATGATTATGAATAAACTTACCTGGTTTTGTAACTCGTTTGAATGCTCCATAGCTGTTTTAGATACTTGTAAATAACTCAGATATTTCTTACAAGAGAGAAGATAAGAGAGAATATTAGAGAGAGAAGGTAAGGGTGAGGATGTCTGAGGATGTCCTCCTTCCTCAGATTTACATTCTATATAAAGAAAATTAAAACGACTCTTACTGTTTACAAATGACTCCTACTATTCATGAACGACCTTTACTGTTCATGATTATGACATATACTATTTACTTTATGACTCTTACTATTCATGAACGACCTTTACTGTTCATGATTATGACATATACTATTTACTTTATGACTCTTACTATTCATGAACGACCTTTACTGTTCATGAATGCGACTAGTACTATTTACTTTACATTATATGTTTCCAGTAGCTGTCTTCTTCTTTTGTCTTCTTGTTGATACCTTCATTCTAGTTGGACTTCTGGTACATAGTTATCATCTCCGTTGCACTTTGAACATATGTGGTCTGGATATTTGTGTCCTACTAGTTTGCAGTATCTTGTTAATAACTCGTTTGAAATAAATTCTTTTTTCAATGCTCTGGTAGTTGGTTGCATTTCTGGTTTTAATAATGATAAAATCCATTTCTGGACTTCATCCATATCTCCTTGGCGTAGTTCCTTCGAGTTGGCATATATCATCAATTGGTCTCTGGAATAGTAGCTCCAGATAGCATTTCCTTGTAGATAATTGTTAGCTAGTTCTTGAATAATAGTTGCTATACCAATTATTCTTTTATTAGCATAGAAACTTGGTATCTCCATTTTCTGTATCTCCGGTTGTTTCTCTATCTCTTCCGGTATTATCATATCTCGTGTTAGTCCTATTTTTATCACCTGTATTATGGGTTTTATTTCATCATATAGTATTTCCGCTGGTGCTGTATAGAATTTGATGAAGAATAGGTTGCCTTTTGTAATTCTCTTGAAGGTGACAAATGCTTTGTATAGCTCTGGTATTCCAATTATTTCTTCTCCGTCATGGGTATATACTGTGCTGAGTAGTCCGTAGTTGTAACATGTTTTTACTAGGTTTGCTTTTGTTTTTGGCTGGGCTATAAGCCTATTATATCCCTGTAGTTTTTGGGTTACATAATCTTGTGTTGGATCTGTAGTAGTTGTTGATCTAGGGTTTAGGTTCAGAAATGTCTGGATTTTATATATATTCTCAATATATGTTTGAGTAATATGGTTATATACCTTTTTGTTGTGGTGTAGGCTATTAGCATAGGTTGAAGTTTGTGGGGCTATAACTATTGCTTCTCTTGGCTTTTTTGATGTAAATGGCTTATCAAATACGGTATTTAGGTTTACATTGATATGTGGCTTTTTGCTAACTTGTTTGCTTGTACCTGCAGCTGTATATAAAGCAACTGTGTTATGGGTTTTTTGGAGTTTCCCAACGTCTCCTTCTACCTCTGGAAGTTTAGAGTCTTCCGATTGACTTAGCTCCGCATTTTTATAGTCATGCTGCTGACTTTCTAGCTGTTGTAATCTTTTTCCCATACTCTCCATCTGTAAGGATAGAGTAGTAAGGATTGTAAATATGTCTTTTGATTCTTGGCTTTCATCTGTTTGGGTACCTTTGTCTTGATAGGTAGTCTGCAATAACATTCTTGTCAGTCCGTATTACTTCAATTGTAAATGTAAAATTTTGTATATTTAATACAAGTCTCCTTATTTCCTTTGTAGTTACTGAATCCTGTACTTTCCGAGTTATCCACCATTTTACTTGTGTATTATCTGTTCTTACTATAAATTTGTTATAAACAATATATGGCTCAAATGCTAACAAACATTTATATAATCCAAATAGTTCTTTCCTATTTATTTCCCATTTTAATTGTGGTTCCGTGTATGATCCGGAATAATATCTACAATGGTGTTCAATTTTTTCATTATCATATTTATATTTTAGAACTCCTCCGTAGCTGTGATCACTAGAATCAGTTTCTACAATATATGTAAATTGTTTCTTTTCATCTGGAAAATATAGTTTTGGTAATTTTTTACACATATTTTTTATCTTCTGTATATGTATTTTATCTTTTTCGTCAAAATGATATTCTATGTCCTTTTTTAATTTTTTCTGTAATGGTTTTAAGTTTTCTGCTAATTTAGGAATATATTCTCTTACTTGGTTAACCAATCCTAAAAATGATTGTAACTTCTTTTTTGTATCAAGTGTTTCATTCAAGTTAATTATCTTTTGTACTACATGGGTTTGCATTTTTATTCCGTTTTTATCTATTTGTATACCTAAAAATTCTATTTGATTTTTCATTACTTCTGCTTTCTTTTTACTTAAACTTATTCCTGATATTTCTACAATGTGTATGAATTTTTCTAGTAGTTTTATATGTTCGTTCTCTGTTCTAGAATATAGCAATATATCATCTATATATATTATACAATTTTCTAATTGGTTGAAGTAATTATCCATAAAATGTTGATACCTACCTGGTGCATTTTTATATCCAAAAGGTAATACGTTCCATTCGTAAAATCCTTGTGGTACTGTGAATGCTGTTAACTTTTTAGATTCATCTTCTAGTTTTAAATGGTAAAATCCTGATTTACAGTCAAATTTACTAAAATAGTTATATCCTTGTATTTGTCTAATTTTTAGTATTTTATTTGGTATCGGATAATTATATGTTTTTGTTTTTGCATTTAAGTTTCTATAATCTATAACCATACGGCTTTTTCCTCTTTTTTGTTCACTATGCTTATTTACTATAAATGCTGGGCTAGTATGTTTACTATTACTTTCTTGTATGTAGTTATTATCTAATAATTCTTTTATATGCATTTTAAATTCTGTTAAATCATTAAAATTGTATTTTAAAGGTTTTTGTGTTATTATGCTATTTTCATCTATTAGTTCAATCTTTATTTTTGTTTGATGTTTTTCCCATCCTTGGAGTGGATTATCATTATATAGTAATTCTAGTTTATCTTGTAGTGGTTTTATCTTATTTATTGAGAAAATGATTATCTCTATATTATGGTTACTTTGTATTATATTTTCTAATTTTTGGGTAATCTTTTCACTTCCTTTAATCCAGGGTGTTGTTTTTCTTACTTTATTATTTACTCTTTTTGCTCCTAATTTTTGTTTACACGGGGTAGTAAACCACCAATGTGTTTTTGTTATAATATGTGGGTATAATTTATCTAAAAATGGCATTCCTAATAATATATCTTTATTTGTGAATTCGTAACTATATATTTCTTCTATGGTTAATATTTTATCCCATATTTGTATTTTTATATTTCTTGCTTTATATGTTATCATACTACCTTCATTATTAAATCCTGTTACTACTATGGGGTTTTTTAGCTTTTCCCATTTACTTTCTGGTAAACAATTATGTCTACACATATTAGCTTCTGCTCCTGTATCCACCATAGGTGTATAATATCTATTATAATATCCTTCTACTATTATTTTGGAAAGTATGTATATCTTTGGCATTATATCAAAGTTCTTTTTATTATTATTTTCTTATTTTCATAACTTATTGTTAATTGCCTATCTTCTAATTTATATGGTTTGACTTTTTCTAACCATTTTATCCCTAGTGTAATATTTTTATCTCCTTGATATATTTTAAAATTTATTAATATTGGTATTCCTCCAATAATTAATTCTTTTTCAGTTGTTTCTTCGTTTTTTCTTAACGCTTTTGGTAGTTCTGAATTTTGTTGTTCTATTGTTACTATCTCTTGTTCTGGTATTAGTTCTCTTATAACATAATTCTCTTCCTGCCCTGTATTTATTAGTATTAAATATTTTCTTTGGTCCATTATTCCTGTTATATAATAATGATGTGGGTTTATTTCTTCTATTTTTTGTTCTATTAATTTTTGTGGAGTGGTATAATTTATTCTTTTTGATGTACTTCTTGATGTACTTCTTGATGATGTTTCTGGCATTTCATTATTTATTCGTTTTGATGTGCTTAATCTTTCTTTTACTATTTCTAAATCTTCATCCATGTCTATTTCTGTATAACTGTAATCATTGTTGTCTATAACTGATACTATTCTTTCGAATGGATTTTCTATTTTTATTTTATTTATTTTATTTTTAGCTGTTATCTTATGTTTTGTTGTTAAGACATATAGATTTTTACATCTTGCTGTGAATATTTTACTTCCTGGTGCTAATTCTATTCCAGACATTTTCCAGTATAATACTAATGATTTATCTATATTTTTATCATCTACTGCTACTGAATAGTTAGCACTTACTATAAATTTAAATTTTTGGTATATTAAGTTACCTCTTACAGCACTTATTATACTCTTTTCTATAGGTTGTACAATCCTATCATCTGCCAAGTATATTTCTATAGGGGTATCTATTCCTTCCCTAAAACATGCTTTTATTAGGATCTCCGTTCCTCCTAAGTGTACATATTTTATTGGATTTTTTGCTTTTATATCTTGTATTTCTTTATTTAGTAGTCTTTTATTTAAAATTGGTATTTGTGCTTTACCTTTGATGTATTTACAATCTATTATATGTTCTCTTTGGCTTACTACATAGTATTCTTCTTTTTGTCTTTTAAACCAATTCTTTATTGTTGGTACTTCTAATATTTTGTCTATACTTAGATCCAATTCTTTTCCTTTTATTTGTTCAAATATATTAGCGTCAAATATTATTTTTTGTTCTGAAGATTGTTCATCTTGGTGTTCTTCTTGTTGTATAATTTGTATATCTTTTTCAGTCATAATTTTCTTCATCTGACTCTTCTATATCCTTGTTTATTTCATTTTCAGAGAACTCGTTTTCTGATATCTCATATATGTTGTCTTCACTGCTTAATTCATAATCTACATATTCTACTTGTGTATATTTATCATTATCTATCAATATTTCGGTAATTTGTTTCTTCTTTGGGTTTTTTGGTAATTTACAATCTTTGGCTAAGTGTCCTAGCTTTCCACAATTATAGCAAGTACATTCTGTTAGTTTTTTCTTTTTCCTATATGGTTTTTTATGTTTATAATTTTTTACATAATATCTTCTTCTTGGTTTCCTATATTTATACTTTGAATATTTTGATTTAAATTTCTTTTTCTTTCCTTCTTTTTTGTAATATTTATCTGTGCAGCCAAATTGGGGTGCTATTCTACTTTTGCAACATGCCAAATTTTTTACTAATATTTTTTCCATTTTCATGTTTTCTTTATATTTTTCACATAATTCTATAAACCAGTTTTGTAGAAATTTTATCCTTACTCCTAATGTATCTGCTAGTCCTGCTTCGTTCCAACTTTTTATTATTTTTGAGCTAAAGGGTTCTGGTAATTTTGTAAAATATAATTTTCTTATCTCTTTACTTTCATCTGGACTATATGTTCCTTTATAATAATAGTCTCTAAATGCACAAGTATATTCATCTATATAACACATATTACATATTGCTAATTTTGTCATTAAATTTCTATTTGTAATTTTTTCTTTATTTTGTTCTTCTACTTCTGTTGTCATACTACTAAATTCATTTCTTATTGCTATTTCATATTTATTTAATATATCTGTAACTGTTGTTGTAGTTGTACCGTCAAGTTTTTTATTACTCCTTAATGTGTCTAAGCTTTCACTTGATAAATTTTGTAACCATAATTTTACAGTTCCTATTAATGTTCTTTCTATATATCCTGGTGTTTCCGTTATTGTTATTTTATTATCTATTAGTTGTTTTGAGATATATCCTATCCATAATTGTATTGTTTTATTTATATCTGCTACACAATCTAGATCTAAAAAATTATATTGTTCAGTTATCTGTCTTGGTGCCCATTTCTTATTTAACCTTTTATCCCATAATGTTTTGTTTCTGTCATATGCATCATAACTTACTCTGTAATAGGTTGGGTTTAATTGTTTTGGATTTTTTATTCCTGATATGCTAGGTTTATCTTCGTTCATATCTCCTGTATTTATTTCTGGGTTTATTTTTATCTTTTCTGTTTTTTCTATAAGTTCTGTGTATGTTTCACTTGTTTCTGAATAGTTTTCTCCTAGTTCTGTGTCTTTATCACTTTGGTCATTTATTTCGTTTATACTTATTTTTGATGGACTCTCCTGTACTTCTTCTAACTGTAATTTGAATCTTTCTATCTCATTTGTTAGTTTTAGTTCTTCTTCTTCTTCTTTACGTTTTTCCTTTTCTTTTAGTTTATTTGCATACATCTGTTTTAGCATCTCTAATTCTTTTTCTAATTCTGTTATTTTAGTGTTTTTTACTTCCTCTATCTGTTGTATTTTTTCTTTAGCTTGCTGTTGTATTTCTTTAATCTCTCGTTTTCTATCTATTTCTTCGTTTTCTTTTGTTATTCTAACCATGGCGGTTAAACTATCCTCTAGTTTTACAGTTTCTTTTTCTAACATTAAGTTTAGGTTATTTCCTATTTTTTTATATCTTCTTCCTAAGTTAGAAAATATTATTGTTATTTTTAATCCTTCTGGATTCTCATATGTTTTCTCTTCTAATGCGAATTCTTCTTTATTCATCTTTTATCCTTTAGATAACAAATATATTTATATTCTGTTTTAGATATTATATCGATTAATTTGGACAGCCTAGCTTTGTTTATTTTTGTGATACTTAAGTATTCATATTCTATATATAGTTTCTTTAGTTTCTTCCTAATTTTCTGCGATTTCTTAGTTATTTTGATTGTTTCACTGTTTTGCGGGTTTGTACTATTAATGTCAGTGTTATTTTTCATGATTTGATTCTTAATATAAATGTTTATTTTTCATAGCTCTGATACCAATTTGGGGGTGGTTGTTTGAGTTCATCTTATTTTTCATAGGATCTTTTTTATGTAGTTGTGGAATTAAATGCTTTTTCATGATTATCTGTAGCTAGCGAAATTAACCTTGAAATTTCTTTTATATTTTCAAGTGTGTATTCTAAGTATTTAATATCTTTAGTTTTTTGATATTCTTCTATATTTTTTTCTAATATTATTTTTGACATATTTATATGTTTTAGAATTTCTAACCAGTACTTAAAATATTTGTAACTATCAATTTTTGATTTGTTCATATTAATACTGAGATGTATACCTGTTGATACATATATCCATGGTTTCTATATTTCTCAGTGTTATTTCTTTTCTGTGTTGATAACTTTCAAGTTTATCTTCATAAAATTCAATTTCATTTTCTATAGTTAATAAAGCTTTATTACGTAATTTATTATATCTAATAATATCTTTGCAGGTTTTAATATTGTATTTAACACAATCTATTTTTCTATTTATGTTACTGAGGGTTTTAAGAAGTTTCCATTTCTGGGTATTATAGAATCTTATATAATGAAAAGTGTTATGTTTCATTTATAAAAAGATTTTATTAACTTGATATGTGATCATTAGTCTGAATATAAATCTAGTTCATATAGATCTAATATATCTATTTCATGTGATACAATTAGTTCTGTAAATGCTTGTTCCATTACATATATTATTTCAAAAGTAACTAAAATATCGTAAATTTTTCTTTTAACATCGTTATTAAGTCTCTTAAAGATATATAACATAAGTATTTTGTAGTCAATATTTTCTTCTAATAAATACGTGTGGTTGTTCATTTAGATTTATTATTTATCCTTATCATGTGTTTACTAAACATATTCCCTCTAACCTCTTTGTTTATCATAAAGTTTATCATATTTTAATAAGTTATACTGAACAATCTTTTCTGGTCACTACCATGTTTTTCATGCTTCAATCATTTACCCTAACAGCGCCTCAACTCTGTGTACTCCCCTAAACGGCTTCCTTGCCTACTGGTTTCCACTTTAGGATGGCATAGTCTGGGCTTAACTACTCTCAGCATTATTAGACAGGCAAACTTTCTCAAGATGTTCTTTATAACAGTACTATAACATGATAAACAATTATGATATTCAAGAGATTATAAGGAATATATGAGTTTAGTTAAACATGATTATGAATAAACTTACCTGGTTTTGTAACTCGTTTGAATGCTCCATAGCTGTTTTAGATACTTGTAAATAACTCAGATATTTCTTACAAGAGAGAAGATAAGAGAGAATATTAGAGAGAGATAACCATACGACTTTTTCCTCTTTTTTGTTCACTATGCTTATTTACTATAAATGCTGGGCTAGTATGTTTACTATTACTTTCTTGTATGTAGTTATTATCTAATAATTCTTTTATATGCATTTTAAATTCTGTTAAATCATTAAAATTGTATTTTAAAGGTTTTTGTGTTATTACCCCCAAATTGGTATCAGAGCTATGAAAAATAAACATTTATATTAAGAAGCAAATCATGAAAAATAACACTGACATTAATAGTACAAACCCGCAAAACAGTGAAACAATCAAAATAACTAAGAAATCGCAGAAAATTAGGAAGAAACTAAAGAAACTATATATAGAATATGAATACTTAAGTATCACAAAAATAAACAAAGCTAGGCTGTCCAAATTAATCGATATAATATCTAAAACAGAATATAAATATATTTGTTATCTAAAGGATAAAAGATGAATAAAGAAGAATTCGCATTAGAAGAGAAAACATATGAGAATCCAGAAGGATTAAAAATAACAATAATATTTTCTAACTTAGGAAGAAGATATAAAAAAATAGGAAATAACCTAAACTTAATGTTAGAAAAAGAAACTGTAAAACTAGAGGATAGTTTAACCGCCATGGTTAGAATAACAAAAGAAAACGAAGAAATAGATAGAAAACGAGAGATTAAAGAAATACAACAGCAAGCTAAAGAAAAAATACAACAGATAGAGGAAGTAAAAAACACTAAAATAACAGAATTAGAAAAAGAATTAGAGATGCTAAAACAGATGTATGCAAATAAACTAAAAGAAAAGGAAAAACGTAAAGAAGAAGAAGAAGAACTAAAACTAACAAATGAGATAGAAAGATTCAAATTACAGTTAGAAGAAGTACAGGAGAGTCCATCAAAAATAAGTATAAACGAAATAAATGACCAAAGTGATAAAGACACAGAACTAGGAGAAAACTATTCAGAAACAAGTGAAACATACACAGAACTTATAGAAAAAACAGAAAAGATAAAAATAAACCCAGAAATAAATACAGGAGATATGAACGAAGATAAACCTAGCATATCAGGAATAAAAAATCCAAAACAATTAAACCCAACCTATTACAGAGTAAGTTATGATGCATATGACAGAAACAAAACATTATGGGATAAAAGGTTAAATAAGAAATGGGCACCAAGACAGATAACTGAACAATATAATTTTTTAGATCTAGATTGTGTAGCAGATATAAATAAAACAATACAATTATGGATAGGATATATCTCAAAACAACTAATAGATAATAAAATAACAATAACGGAAACACCAGGATATATAGAAAGAACATTAATAGGAACTGTAAAATTATGGTTACAAAATTTATCAAGTGAAAGCTTAGACACATTAAGGAGTAATAAAAAACTTGACGGTACAACTACAACAACAGTTACAGATATATTAAATAAATATGAAATAGCAATAAGAAATGAATTTAGTAGTATGACAACAGAAGTAGAAGAACAAAATAAAGAAAAAATTACAAATAGAAATTTAATGACAAAATTAGCAATATGTAATATGTGTTATATAGATGAATATACTTGTGCATTTAGAGACTATTATTATAAAGGAACATATAGTCCAGATGAAAGTAAAGAGATAAGAAAATTATATTTTACAAAATTACCAGAACCCTTTAGCTCAAAAATAATAAAAAGTTGGAACGAAGCAGGACTAGCAGATACATTAGGAGTAAGGATAAAATTTCTACAAAACTGGTTTATAGAATTATGTGAAAAATATAAAGAAAACATGAAAATGGAAAAAATATTAGTAAAAAATTTGGCATGTTGCAAAAGTAGAATAGCACCCCAATTTGGCTGCACAGATAAATATTACAAAAAAGAAGGAAAGAAAAAGAAATTTAAATCAAAATATTCAAAGTATAAATATAGGAAACCAAGAAGAAGATATTATGTAAAAAATTATAAACATAAAAAACCATATAGGAAAAAGAAAAAACTAACAGAATGTACTTGCTATAATTGTGGAAAGCTAGGACACTTAGCCAAAGATTGTAAATTACCAAAAAACCCAAAGAAGAAACAAATTACCGAAATATTGATAGATAATGATAAATATACACAAGTAGAATATGTAGATTATGAATTAAGCAGTGAAGACAACATATATGAGATATCAGAAAACGAGTTCTCTGAAAATGAAATAAACAAGGATATAGAAGAGTCAGATGAAGAAAATTATGACTGAAAAAGATATACAAATTATACAACAAGAAGAACACCAAGATGAACAATCTTCAGAACAAAAAATAATATTTGACGCTAATATATTTGAACAAATAAAAGGAAAAGAATTGGATCTAAGTATAGACAAAATATTAGAAGTACCAACAATAAAGAATTGGTTTAAAAGACAAAAAGAAGAATACTATGTAGTAAGCCAAAGAGAACATATAATAGATTGTAAATACATCAAAGGTAAAGCACAAATACCAATTTTAAATAAAAGACTACTAAATAAAGAAATACAAGATATAAAAGCAAAAAATCCAATAAAATATGTACACTTAGGAGGAACGGAGATCCTAATAAAAGCATGTTTTAGGGAAGGAATAGATACCCCTATAGAAATATACTTGGCAGATGATAGGATTGTACAACCTATAGAAAAGAGTATAATAAGTGCTGTAAGAGGTAACTTAATATACCAAAAATTTAAATTTATAGTAAGTGCTAACTATTCAGTAGCAGTAGATGATAAAAATATAGATAAATCATTAGTATTATACTGGAAAATGTCTGGAATAGAATTAGCACCAGGAAGTAAAATATTCACAGCAAGATGTAAAAATCTATATGTCTTAACAACAAAACATAAGATAACAGCTAAAAATAAAATAAATAAAATAAAAATAGAAAATCCATTCGAAAGAATAGTATCAGTTATAGACAACAATGATTACAGTTATACAGAAATAGACATGGATGAAGATTTAGAAATAGTAAAAGAAAGATTAAGCACATCAAAACGAATAAATAATGAAATGCCAGAAACATCATCAAGAAGTACATCAAGAAGTACATCAAAAAGAATAAATTATACCACTCCACAAAAATTAATAGAACAAAAAATAGAAGAAATAAACCCACATCATTATTATATAACAGGAATAATGGACCAAAGAAAATATTTAATACTAATAAATACAGGGCAGGAAGAGAATTATGTTATAAGAGAACTAATACCAGAACAAGAGATAGTAACAATAGAACAACAAAATTCAGAACTACCAAAAGCGTTAAGAAAAAACGAAGAAACAACTGAAAAAGAATTAATTATTGGAGGAATACCAATATTAATAAATTTTAAAATATATCAAGGAGATAAAAATATTACACTAGGGATAAAATGGTTAGAAAAAGTCAAACCATATAAATTAGAAGATAGGCAATTAACAATAAGTTATGAAAATAAGAAAATAATAATAAAAAGAACTTTGATATAATGCCAAAGATATACATACTTTCCAAAATAATAGTAGAAGGATATTATAATAGATATTATACACCTATGGTGGATACAGGAGCAGAAGCTAATATGTGTAGACATAATTGTTTACCAGAAAGTAAATGGGAAAAGCTAAAAAACCCCATAGTAGTAACAGGATTTAATAATGAAGGTAGTATGATAACATATAAAGCAAGAAATATAAAAATACAAATATGGGATAAAATATTAACCATAGAAGAAATATATAGTTACGAATTCACAAATAAAGATATATTATTAGGAATGCCATTTTTAGATAAATTATACCCACATATTATAACAAAAACACATTGGTGGTTTACTACCCCGTGTAAACAAAAATTAGGAGCAAAAAGAGTAAATAATAAAGTAAGAAAAACAACACCCTGGATTAAAGGAAGTGAAAAGATTACCCAAAAATTAGAAAATATAATACAAAGTAACCATAATATAGAGATAATCATTTTCTCAATAAATAAGATAAAACCACTACAAGATAAACTAGAATTACTATATAATGATAATCCACTCCAAGGATGGGAAAAACATCAAACAAAAATAAAGATTGAACTAATAGATGAAAATAGCATAATAACACAAAAACCTTTAAAATACAATTTTAATGATTTAACAGAATTTAAAATGCATATAAAAGAATTATTAGATAATAACTACATACAAGAAAGTAATAGTAAACATACTAGCCCAGCATTTATAGTAAATAAGCATAGTGAACAAAAAAGAGGAAAAAGCCGTATGGTTATAGATTATAGAAACTTAAATGCAAAAACAAAAACATATAATTATCCGATACCAAATAAAATACTAAAAATTAGACAAATACAAGGATATAACTATTTTAGTAAATTTGACTGTAAATCAGGATTTTACCATTTAAAACTAGAAGATGAATCTAAAAAGTTAACAGCATTCACAGTACCACAAGGATTTTACGAATGGAACGTATTACCTTTTGGATATAAAAATGCACCAGGTAGGTATCAACATTTTATGGATAATTACTTCAACCAATTAGAAAATTGTATAATATATATAGATGATATATTGCTATATTCTAGAACAGAGAACGAACATATAAAACTACTAGAAAAATTCATACACATTGTAGAAATATCAGGAATAAGTTTAAGTAAAAAGAAAGCAGAAGTAATGAAAAATCAAATAGAATTTTTAGGTATACAAATAGATAAAAACGGAATAAAAATGCAAACCCATGTAGTACAAAAGATAATTAACTTGAATGAAACACTTGATACAAAAAAGAAGTTACAATCATTTTTAGGATTGGTTAACCAAGTAAGAGAATATATTCCTAAATTAGCAGAAAACTTAAAACCATTACAGAAAAAATTAAAAAAGGACATAGAATATCATTTTGACGAAAAAGATAAAATACATATACAGAAGATAAAAAATATGTGTAAAAAATTACCAAAACTATATTTTCCAGATGAAAAGAAACAATTTACATATATTGTAGAAACTGATTCTAGTGATCACAGCTACGGAGGAGTTCTAAAATATAAATATGATAATGAAAAAATTGAACACCATTGTAGATATTATTCCGGATCATACACGGAACCACAATTAAAATGGGAAATAAATAGGAAAGAACTATTTGGATTATATAAATGTTTGTTAGCATTTGAGCCATATATTGTTTATAACAAATTTATAGTAAGAACAGATAATACACAAGTAAAATGGTGGATAACTCGGAAAGTACAGGATTCAGTAACTACAAAGGAAATAAGGAGACTTGTATTAAATATACAAAATTTTACATTTACAATTGAAGTAATACGGACTGACAAGAATGTTATTGCAGACTACCTATCAAGACAAAGGTACCCAAACAGATGAAAGCCAAGAATCAAAAGACATATTTACAATCCTTACTACTCTATCCTTACAGATGGAGAGTATGGGAAAAAGATTACAACAGCTAGAAAGTCAGCAGCATGACTATAAAAATGCGGAGCTAAGTCAATCGGAAGACTCTAAACTTCCAGAGGTAGAAGGAGACGTTGGGAAACTCCAAAAAACCCATAACACAGTTGCTTTATATACAGCTGCAGGTACAAGCAAACAAGTTAGCAAAAAGCCACATATCAATGTAAACCTAAATACCGTATTTGATAAGCCATTTACATCAAAAAAGCCAAGAGAAGCAATAGTTATAGCCCCACAAACTTCAACCTATGCTAATAGCCTACACCACAACAAAAAGGTATATAACCATATTACTCAAACATATATTGAGAATATATATAAAATCCAGACATTTCTGAACCTAAACCCTAGATCAACAACTACTACAGATCCAACACAAGATTATGTAACCCAAAAACTACAGGGATATAATAGGCTTATAGCCCAGCCAAAAACAAAAGCAAACCTAGTAAAAACATGTTACAACTACGGACTACTCAGCACAGTATATACCCATGACGGAGAAGAAATAATTGGAATACCAGAGCTATACAAAGCATTTGTCACCTTCAAGAGAATTACAAAAGGCAACCTATTCTTCATCAAATTCTATACAGCACCAGCGGAAATACTATATGATGAAATAAAACCCATAATACAGGTGATAAAAATAGGACTAACACGAGATATGATAATACCGGAAGAGATAGAGAAACAACCGGAGATACAGAAAATGGAGATACCAAGTTTCTATGCTAATAAAAGAATAATTGGTATAGCAACTATTATTCAAGAACTAGCTAACAATTATCTACAAGGAAATGCTATCTGGAGCTACTATTCCAGAGACCAATTGATGATATATGCCAACTCGAAGGAACTACGCCAAGGAGATATGGATGAAGTCCAGAAATGGATTTTATCATTATTAAAACCAGAAATGCAACCAACTACCAGAGCATTGAAAAAAGAATTTATTTCAAACGAGTTATTAACAAGATACTGCAAACTAGTAGGACACAAATATCCAGACCACATATGTTCAAAGTGCAACGGAGATGATAACTATGTACCAGAAGTCCAACTAGAATGAAGGTATCAACAAGAAGACAAAAGAAGAAGACAGCTACTGGAAACATATAATGTAAAGTAAATAGTACTAGTCGCATTCATGAACAGTAAAGGTCGTTCATGAATAGTAAGAGTCATAAAGTAAATAGTATATGTCATAATCATGAACAGTAAAGGTCGTTCATGAATAGTAAGAGTCATAAAGTAAATAGTATATGTCATAATCATGAACAGTAAAGGTCGTTCATGAATAGTAGGAGTCATTTGTAAACAGTAAGAGTCGTTTTAATTTTCTTTATATAGAATGTAAATCTGAGGAAGGAGGACATCCTCAGACATCCTCACCCTTACCTTCTCTCTCTAATATTCTCTCTTATCTTCTCTCTTGTAAGAAATATCTGAGTTATTTACAAGTATCTAAAACAGCTATGGAGCATTCAAACGAGTTACAAAACCAGGTAAGTTTATTCATAATCATGTTTAACTAAACTCATATATTCCTTATAATCTCTTGAATATCATAATTGTTTATCATGTTATAGTACTGTTATAAAGAACATCTTGAGAAAGTTTGCCTGTCTAATAATGCTGAGAGTAGTTAAGCCCAGACTATGCCATCCTAAAGTGGAAACCAGTAGGCAAGGAAGCCGTTTAGGGGAGTACACAGAGTTGAGGCGCTGTTAGGGTAAATGATTGAAGCATGAAAAACATGGTAGTGACCAGAAAAGATTGTTCAGTATAACTTATTAAAATATGATAAACTTTATGATAAACAAAGAGGTTAGAGGGAATATGTTTAGTAAACACATGATAAGGATAAATAATAAATCTAAATGAACAACCACACGTATTTATTAGAAGAAAATATTGACTACAAAATACTTATGTTATATATCTTTAAGAGACTTAATAACGATGTTAAAAGAAAAATTTACGATATTTTAGTTACTTTTGAAATAATATATGTAATGGAACAAGCATTTACAGAACTAATTGTATCACATGAAATAGATATATTAGATCTATATGAACTAGATTTATATTCAGACTAATGATCACATATCAAGTTAATAAAATCTTTTTATAAATGAAACATAACACTTTTCATTATATAAGATTCTATAATACCCAGAAATGGAAACTTCTTAAAAACCTCAGTAACATAAATAGAAAAATAGATTGTGTTAAATACAATATTAAAACCTGCAAAGATATTATTAGATATAATAAATTACGTAATAAAGCTTTATTAACTATAGAAAATGAAATTGAATTTTATGAAGATAAACTTGAAAGTTATCAACACAGAAAAGAAATAACACTGAGAAATATAGAAACCATGGATATATGTATCAACAGGTATACATCTCAGTATTAATATGAACAAATCAAAAATTGATAGTTACAAATATTTTAAGTACTGGTTAGAAATTCTAAAACATATAAATATGTCAAAAATAATATTAGAAAAAAATATAGAAGAATATCAAAAAACTAAAGATATTAAATACTTAGAATACACACTTGAAAATATAAAAGAAATTTCAAGGTTAATTTCGCTAGCTACAGATAATCATGAAAAAGCATTTAATTCCACAACTACATAAAAAATAAATATGAAATAGCAATAAGAAATGAATTTAGTAGTATGACAACAGAAGTAGAAGAACAAAATAAAGAAAAAATTACAAATAGAAATTTAATGACAAAATTAGCAATATGTAATATGTGTTATATAGATGAATATACTTGTGCATTTAGAGACTATTATTATAAAGGAACATATGATATGTGGCTTTTTGCTAACTTGTTTGCTTGTACCTGCAGCTGTATATAAAGCAACTGTGTTATGGGTTTTTTGGAGTTTCCCAACGTCTCCTTCTACCTCTGGAAGTTTAGAGTCTTCCGATTGACTTAGCTCCGCATTTTTATAGTCATGCTGCTGACTTTCTAGCTGTTGTAATCACCCCCAAATTGGTATCAGAGCTATGAAAAATAAACATTTATATTAAGAAGCAAATCATGAAAAATAACACTGACATTAATAGTACAAACCCGCAAAACAGTGAAACAATCAAAATAACTAAGAAATCGCAGAAAATTAGGAAGAAACTAAAGAAACTATATATAGAATATGAATACTTAAGTATCACAAAAATAAACAAAGCTAGGTATATCGGGCCGTATAAAATTCTTCGACGGATTGGACAGGTTGCTTATGAGTTAGAATTGCCATCCGAATTGGAATTTGTCCACCCGGTATTCCATGTATCTATGTTGAGAAAATGTATTGGAGACCCTTCTCGAGTCATCCCTATCAAAGATGTACAAGTTACAGAGGACCTATCATATGAAGAAGTGCCAGTGGCGATATTAGATCGGCAAGTCCGCAAGCTGAGAACAAAAGATGTAGCTTCCGTCAAAGTATTGTGGAGGAACAAAAATATGGAAGAAATGACATGGGAAGCAGAAGAGGAGATGAAGTCTAAATACCCTTACTTATTCCAGAATGAAGATAACAAGGATGCTGGTGGAAGACAGGATACATTGGAAGGTGAAACGGCTCTATGAGGTAAGCAATAATTTGAGAATACTCCTCCTTAATACAAAATGGTGATATGTAGATAATGTAAATATGCATAATGCTTTGTGTAGCCTTGTGAAGCCATATGTTGGGCTTAATTACTTGCAAGTTTTGCTAGTGACCATTTTATAGGGGAAAATTGATCGGAAATTTCCATTGGAATCCACGATGATTTAAACTCCCCATAAACCCTTACATTCGAGGACGAATGTTCCTAAGGGGGGAGGGTGTTACAACCCATATCCACATGTGTTAGTTCATGCCATATATTAGTTAACATAAATCCATGAAAGAATTATCTTTGAGATGATAAGAAGTCAATCCTATTGGTCTTAAGTGATACAAGAGTGTATAAGGGTGATTAACAAGTATTAGAAGTTAAATGAATCAAGGATGTTGTAACTCGTATTTTCAAGTAATCTAGCGGTGCTTAATACACTCAAGAGTTCATTTATTAAGGTATTTTAATCATATAATATCCGTATCATAAGTCTTGAAGTCAAACGAGTTATGAAACAAAAGTCGACAAAAGTTGTCGCAACTTAGGTTCATAATTTTACTTAAACATTAGGTCAAATATTTCTAATCTTTTCTCCTAATTTACAGGGAATTACGGAGTGATCTACCAACCAAATTAAAGATCTATGGGTCTAGTTTCCAACGCATTAAACCGTTCATCAATACGATCTTGGAGTAGATAAATATTCGCATTTTCGCGAGACTGCGCCAAGCACCTCTCTATGGGGCCCACTAAGGCGGTTTAAGATATTTGGACCTATATAGGATGCCTCCAACCCGTTTTAAGTCATTTCTTCTCACTATTTTCAGACCTTAGAACCCTAGGAACATCCTCTCAAGGTTCTCTCAAGATTCAAGACCCAAACAAAGGGCAAACAACACAAATCAAGTGTCGGGAATTCCGTGGCGCTAGTAAGTCTCTTGTTCTTCTTGTTGTTGCTCATTTTTGTGTCGTTCCAGCCCGTGTGGGAGGTTGTTTTAAAGGGTTTATGTTCTGTAAATACTCCCTCATGTTCTTAATATCAATCCTAGGTGATTTCAAGCCTTCTAAAGTGATTCTAGTGCCGAAAAACACTAATTGATCGCTAGTTTCGCTTTTTTGTTGTTGTGGCAGCATTGGAGGGATATTTCATGGAAATTTAAGGTCAAATTGGAGTTTTTATTTCTGTATAAAGGTAAGGAACCTCTTAATCTATATGTATTTAAGATTATCCAAGTTGCGGCTAAGCCATTAAAGCTAGAACTTGTGAAATATATATCGAAAGGCTTGGTAGTAATGTTATTGTTTTGTGGACTGTTTTGCGTTGTTGTTGGGCTGCGTATTTTACTACTATCTTGTGGAGTTTTGGAGGAGGAAGGGTGTGGAGAAACACCATATATATGTAGGGTTATGGGCTGATAGTTATTCGTAACATTTCCAGGTTGTTTGACACGACTACGGTGGTCGTCGTATGTATGGAGTGATTAGGCTGTGTGTGGACTATTTTGGGAGGCTCAATATGTTTATTATTGATGTTGTTTGGGCTGTTTGGTGACTGTTTTGAATGGTGTGAGGTCATATATATAGGGGAGGTGTTGTCCGTTTCATCGTAAAATAGGTTGTGGTCGATACATAATAGTTATGACGCTTAAATGATAACGATAGTATCGTTTCTCTTATTGTAGACTAAGGAGTTTTGACAATTGCATAGCTTGAGATTGGGGCAGTATATATAAGGTATGTGAGGCTATCCCTTTCCTTCTTTTGCACGACTCCGATTGTACATAATGTAATGAACGAGCTTCCAAGATACTCTACTCTTAGAAGCTAGCAGTACTTACATTGTTTTCCCTCTTATGGAACGATTGATGTTAATGTTGCTTCTCTTATTCTTATGTTATCAATGTTGTTGGTACTTCCTGATTCTTATAAGGTTCATAGTGAAGAGTTAGTCCTAATAACGTGTACAGAGGATACCGACCTTACGTCACTCCGAAAGGTTTAGAATGTGATTCCATGAGTCGAGCATGCATTATATATATGTATCTATTTTACTCTACCGAGCCACGCTATAGTTGGCCGGGTACGGCACCTATTGTGCAACCACTGATCAGTTGGGTTTTACCGAGCTCCACGTGGCCGGGTACGATTCTACCGAGCCTATTATGGCCGGGTACGATATGATGATGATGATGCCCACAGAGGCGAATGCTTTAAAGGTTTATGTATTTATACATATGTATCATGCATTTCATGTAAGTAGCCCTCAGAGGTACTAAGATGTTACATGTTGTATATTCTCTATCCTTGCTTACATTACTGATCGTATTTATGGTTCCTTGCCTTACATACTCAGTACTTTATTCGTACTGACGTCCTTTTATTTGTGGACGCTGCATGTCATGCTGCAGGTCCTGATAGACAGGCAGGTGCAGCTCCCCCACCACAGTAGACTGTCCAGTTCAGCGGTGATTGGCGAGATCCCTTCTCCGGACTTGCCTTGGTCTTGGTATGCAATTTTTGTTATAGACATTATGGGTATGTCGGGGCCCTGTTCCGGCTATGTTGCAACACTTATGTTCTTTTAGAGGCTCATAGACAGGTGTCGGCTCATGTATAGTTTGGTATGCCTTGTCGGCTAGTTTTTGTTGTATAGTCTTTCATAGTAGCGTGGTAGCTCATACCTTATATGTAGTTTCTTGATTGTCTGGTCATCCCCTGCTATGTATGTTCATGCCGTCATATTTTATTGCTGGTTGTCCATGATCTAGGTCTACCATTTATATTGATCTCGTCAGCCCTAAAAGATAATAATGAAGGTTAGATGAAATGTACGTTGGTGCTCGGCAAGTGTGGTCGGGTGCTAGTCATGGCCCTTCAGTTTGGGTCGTGACAAACTTGGTATCAGAGCAAGTCTGTCCTAGGGGTTGTCTATGAGCCGTGTCTAGTAGAGTCTTGATTATGGATGTGTAGCGCGCCACATTTATAATCAGGAGGCTACATGACATCTAGGGTTGTATTTACATATTTTTCAATACTTCAAATTTCAATAATTGTTTCATCTTCAATTCATTTAGTTACTCAATTAAATTTTCTTAAACCGTCTGAGGTTGTATTTTACTTAAAAATGGAATTTCTACTAAGATAATTATTAAATTTCTTGTTAAAGGTAATATTTCATTTGATGTTTGTAAGCACGTGATTTTTGCTTCGCGAAAGTTACTCCAAAAAGAAAAAGAAAATCAAAAATATATGTTAAAATGGTGTGTTAATTGTTATAGGTGTTAACCAATATGTGTGTAAGTTTATTTTAATTTTTACAATTTTTAGGAATTGTTAGTTTAATTTGTTGATTTGAAAAAAAAGGGAAAATCGGATTGGGCCCCAAAATGAGGCCCAAAGCCAAGGCAAGACCCAGTCCAAACCAGGCCTGCCCAGGCACGTCCCCAAAACGACGCCGCATAGG
Organism: Nicotiana sylvestris; assembly: GCF_000393655.2. Taxonomy (NCBI): domain Eukaryota; kingdom Viridiplantae; phylum Streptophyta; class Magnoliopsida; order Solanales; family Solanaceae; genus Nicotiana; species Nicotiana sylvestris. The sequence goes on along the minus strand of NC_091057.1, from coordinate 87,555,950 downwards.
GTGTTTGATCTGAGCCACCCGTCCAGGCCAATCCAACGGCTCAGGATCTCTTTCAGCAACCCGTGTTCAAACCCGACCCAATAACCGATCTAACCCAACCCCTCACTTAAACCAAACGACCCCGTTTAACTATCAAACGACCCCGTCTCATTTCTCACCATCAGATCCAAGCCGTTGAGATCATCTGAACTGACGGCTCAGATCCAATCCCCTACTCCGTATATAAGCCTTCTCTTACACCCCATACCCCCTATCCGAACCCCACCCTTCACTCGTCCCCTTCCCTAAGCTCTGAAACCCCAAACCCTAACGCCGCTCTAGTTCCCCTTTCACCAGAACCTGGCGGCATGAACGCCGATGACCACCCCCTTCACACCCCTGAAGCATCCAACCACCCTGAACACGAATCCACTAACCATGAACCTCGAATCACCTCCTATCGTCTCGAATCTGGATTTGAAGATTCGAGACAAAACTCGATCTATACCAAACCTCACCATCTTTGTATCAGACACTCCCATGACCCTCATCGTGACCAAACCAAACTTGGTTTGGTCCGAATCTACCCACAACTTCCAAAAAATTAGATCTGAAGATCCAAAACCTAGAACACATGCACCTGGGGAATCCGGCCGGTCTTGAAAGGGGTTTGAGGTTTAATGGATCTTAACCAAGGTGTTCTCATGTGAGAACACCCTGGTTAAAATTTGTTCGGCCTCAAATGGTCAAAGCTAAATCAGATTTGGGACAGTTTGGTTTAAACTTTTTCAGTAAGTTTTCCTGCTGTTTGTTTTAGTTTTGATTGAGTTGTTAACATACTTTGTTGTGAGTATTTGTTATTGTCTGTTACTTTTTTCTGTTTTCTTCCATCTCTAGCAAAGACCTTTATTTGGTCGATTGATTTTCTATGTGTGTGTTCTGAATGTACTCTGTGATATACATATTCGTCGATTAGATTAATCGTCAAATAAGTTAACTTATAGAGGTTCCCAGTGATTGACCAAAGTTGTCCGAAGCCCTTTAGGTCCCTGAACGTATTGTTTATATGAGCGACTGATTATTACCTGTTATAATTAGTATAGTCGACCTGATAAATGTCGTCGATTAACTTCCTACGACTGAATGATCAAATATTCTAATATGTACAACCTCACTTGACTGAATGGACCTGTATTGTGATTTGAGTGTTGAACATTATCTATGACTGTTGGTTTGTAACTACATTGTAAAAAAACAATTAAAAGAATCAGGCTAGGGCAATTCTGAAATTGAACTTTCAGAAGTTCAAAAATGCCCTGATACTGCAATGGGTAGGGCAGTAATAATCAAGGGCTAACAAGGGTATTCTGGGGTTTGAAAAGGACAGAAAAGATTAGTTTAAGTGAGCTGACAAGTAGGGTACTAATTTGGGATTAAACTAATACCAATGGGGAACAAGACACAAGAGTATGGGGCTTAAAATGAATAATAAAATAAGCCCATAACTCTTGATTAAAGAAAACCAGGCGTGAGGAACCAATGGCTGGCATCAAAGATGCTTAAGCATGGGTTAAAAGAGGATGGGCAGTCTGCAAGTAGGGGGGAGGCAGCTTAGCTGCACTGGGTTATTTGGCTTATAAATAGGCCATTTGAGAACTTAAAAGGGGCTGGAATTTTTAGTCTTGAGGCTGGAACTTTTGGTTTGAAGAGAGGTCTAGTGAGTTTAAAGAAAACTGAAAAGCATAAGGTAGTTTCCAATAAACATTGTAATCAAACACTGCCTGAAAGTTGTATAAGAGTGCATATTGGTCAAGCTGTCTTGGCCAGGTTCTATTGTTTGCATTGACTGAGCTGTTTGTGGTTGTTGAACTGGTGGTTTTGCTGCATTGAACACTCAGTTATTGCTGTTGTTTCATTACTCTTTCCTGGGATTGCTCATTTGGTGCTCGACTATTTGCTGGTTCTCTTTGTTCTGGGAAATATTGTCGGTTGTCTGTGGGTTGTGGAAAACACTTGGTTTGTTGAGTTGTTGCTGTGTTATTGCTGTGTATCTGCTGTTGCTGTGTTTACTGCATACTGCCCAGCTGATCATTCCTTTCTTCTTTGTCTTCTATACCAGGTACACAACCAATGCACTGTCAAATGTAATTGGGAAATTTGAGCATGAATATAAATGAAAGTCCTGAAGAATATCTTTATACATAGATGGTTACATTAAATATTCATGTAATATGTAATAGTTTGCATTCTTGTTTAGATACTGAAGGTAGCCTGTGTGCCCAGTAGATGTCAATATGTGGTGATTGAATGCTAGTTTGTATATGTAGGTTGATAGATAAAAGGGTCTCGAATGCAGTAGGTTGTATCTTAGGTTTTTTTTTGGTTAGCATGTCCTTAAAAACATAGAACTATCCATGTTAGTTAATTTCATGTCCTTTTGATAAACTGTCTCCTCACAATTGGCAAACCATTGCCTTAAAATAAACGGCGCAAGGCTGCACTTCTCAACCTCACGAAGGTCGAGCCCGAATCAAACGAACCCAGCAGCCTTTCATCAGAAAGGCATTGGCCCAGGTCCAGCCGATACCGTGTGGGCTGGGTTTGGGCCCACGATGCTCGATTAGCTGCCCATGGGCATGGCCATGTTTTCTTATTCCGCAAAGGCACTCGGAATTCCGTTATAATAACCTGCAAGCATGTAATTGAATAGGGTCATTTTTATCCTCAACTAGTAGAGACAAATGCTACAAGAAACGTAGTTGCTATAGGATATCCTGTTAAAATAAAGACGAGATGAGCTTCGACAAACAAGAACGCACAAGATGCGGGGCCCTCGTTAAACGTATATTATCGAAGCATTTAGTTTCCAGGATGGGTTGTTTAGCAAATCTCACAACCCTCCTAAAATAACAATACGTTAGACTCTTTAGGACGCGCCTTAATAAATCTTACCTTCTTAAACCCGGGTGCACATTTATGTGACCCAAATCCAATTCTCAACGGAGTCGAAATGTGTTTCTAATCACGGGTACATTGATTGTGGCGTGATTCGAGGTGCGTGTCCATGACGTTGCAAATTCATTTTTAAGAATGAGATGAGCCTCACCAAATAAAATACAAATTGCGGGGCCCTCAGTAAATATTTGCTTTACAAATTGTTTAGATTTTAGGATGGACCGTTTAGTGAAATTCCACGGTCCTACCCAAAATAAATACGCTAGTCGCTTTAGGCGCGCCCTTAATAATTTATTTTCCTTAATTCGGGTGCACATTTATGTGACCCAAATCCAAATCTCAACCGAGTCGAGATATATCAATAACCACGGGTGCATTGATGTAACGTGGTTCGAGATATGTTTTCACGACGTTGCAAGTCCTATAAAAATAACAGTGAACGATAAAAGCGGATAAAAGATAAAATTGGCACATAGGTTCATAATTGTATTAAAAATCAGATAAATAAGCCGAATATAACAGTTGAGCGACCGTGCTAGAACCACGGAACTCGGGAATGCCTAACACCTTCTCCCGGGTTAACAGAATTCCTTATCCGGATTTCTGGTATGCAGACTGTAATATAGAGTCATTATTTTCCTCGATTCGGGATTAAAATTGGTGACTTGGGACACCCTAAATCTCCCAAGTGGCGACTCTGAAAGAAATAAACAAATCCCGTTTCGATTGTCCTTTAATTGGAAAAAAACTCCCCTGCACCCCCGCGGGTGCAGAAAAAGGAGGTGTGACAGCTCTGGCGACTCTGCTGGGGACTGGGCCACCCAAAACCGTTGGTTCAGGGTTAAGAATTCGAGCTTAGAATAATTGTTATGGTTGGCTTTATTTATTATCTGATTTTTACATGATATATGCTTAATGTGCTAAATGATGCTTTTACCGCTTTAATATTATCTGAATTGTGTATATAAAACTGCTACGAAACCCTTCTTTCTGAGTCTTCTGAATTTATGGTGTACACGTGCGCGTGACCCACCTTTCTGTTAAAGTCATACCAAATAAGACGGAGTTGGGACAAGTAACTAGGCCGGGCAGACTTTCGTGCTCCCGGTACGTTGCCCCCGCTTCGGCTCAAACTGTCTGTTTGGGTAAGCCAGGTTTAGAACAATCAACCTCAGGGTTACACTTAGAATAACTCAGCCATGTACCGGATCCCTAGTAGGAACGTTTATTTGCATCACGTGCATTTGACTTAGGGGACTCAACACAGGGGTTGGGTCTGTCTAAGACAGGTGAACCCGAAATAAAAAGACCATCCTGATGCATCCTACTTGCTATATGTGCATTCATTTGCCTCGAACATGCTTGCTGACCGGCTTAAATGAAATCATGGTAAGAGCTGAGGAATAAAATGGGTCATAATAAAATATATATATATATATATATATATATATATATATATATATATATATATATATATATGTAATAAAAATAAAATATAGTTTTCAAATCTTGAAATAAAGGTATTTAATCTTGAAAGGTATTTAGTCTTGAAAATAGTTGGAAAAATTCCCAAAAATAGTTTTAAATCTTGAAATAGTTTTAACTGAAAACGATTGGAGTATGTTTTCAAAATGAGTCTTGACTTTATTAAATTAAATTTCAGATACAAAATGAGCACCACACAAAACCCCTCCTCCGCAAATACAAGAAGAGTTTCTATTCCAGCTTCAAATGTGGTGGTGTGAATTAGGCGAAGATGGTCAAAAGTGGGTCATCAAGCATTTGGGAAATCTCCCGGACATTATGAAAGTTAAACCCCGTGAGGATCTGATTGCGGCATTAGTGACTTTTTGGGACCCTGTTCACAATGTCTTTCGTTTCTCTGACTTCGAGCTCACTCCTACATTAGAAGAGGTAGCTGGATATGTTGGTTTTGACGGAAGTTTAAGGAATCAAAGCTTGATATTCACGAAGGCTCCCTCGGTACATCGATTCTTCGGTCTTCTGAACATCAGCAGTCAAATCAGGAAAAGCAATGTCGTCAACGGATGTTGTTCTTTCAACTTTTTGTATTCAAGGTTCGGAAAGTCAGATGGGTTCGAAATTCATGAGAAAGGCCTTACTAACAAACAAGACAAAGACGCATGGCAGGTTCACCGTCGTTTCGCCTTCATGGTGGCTTTTCTAGGAATCATGGTCTTCCCGAACAAAGAACGAACAATCGATATTCGCACCGCAAAAGTTGTGCAAATCCTCACCTCCAAGGAAAACCACACCCTTGTCCCCATCATTCTCTCAGACATTTATCGGGCTTTGACTTTATGTAAAGCGGGAGCGAAAGTCTTCGAAGGATGCAAAATTTTGTTGCAAATGTGGCTGATTGAACATCTCCAACAACAGCCCAAGATCATACAGTACAGGCCAAACAACGATAATTACATCGAGGGTTATGAGGAAAGAGTGAAAAATTATCAGGTTCCAGAAGGGACAGAAGCATGGGTATCTCGGCTAAGGGCTCTAACGGCAAATCAAATTGAATGGACTCTGGGATGGCTATCAATGAGGGAAGTGATACATATGTCAAACTCAAATAGTTATCTGCTACTATTGGGATTGAGAAGCATCCAGCCATACGCGCCATTGAGAGTCCTAAGACAACTAGGAAGATATCAAGTAGTTCCTGATGATGAAGATTTGAGTGCGCAAGAAATCGAACTACACCCAGAGGCCACTATTCCTGAGGCGTTACTTCAGCAGATGTGGAATGGATGTCGATACTTAAAAAGCGATACTCAAGTCCCAGACACTACAAAGGGTGAGATAAATCCTGGATATGCAAGGTGGTTCGAGAAACGGTCTCGCGTGGATGAGGTACCAGAACCTGAGCTGAGAAGGCCAACTAAAAGACCCCATATTCAAAACTTTAATGATAAAATCCAAGAGCGGTTGATCTGGGGAGAAAAGAGAAGGGGTACAAAGCAACTATCCACGCCCTAAAGGAAAATCTAAGGAACCTCAGTCTGGAGAAGGATTTGCAAGCACAAGAAGCTGAAGGCGAGAAGAAGAGTCTAGCCTGTGAGAATGAAAGTCTTCATGCTCGATTTCTGAAAATGAAAAAGGCTTCTGAAACGCCAATGAGGAATTGGAAGGATCAAAAAACCATCGCCAATCTTTTTGAAAGAATGCAGGATTATGATTCCATTCTTGCTGCAAAAGAAAGGGCGTTGAGCAAAGCAAAAGAAAGGATCCAACAATTAAACGAAGAAGCCAGATCTGATAAGGAACGCCAAAATAGGCAATCCGAGAAAGACAGGGCACAATTCAAGAAGGAAAAAGACCATTGGATACGATCAGAAGACCAACTTCGTGCACAACTAGAAGAGGCAAGAAGGTACAGAGAGCATCAACAAGCGGACACTGATAGAGAAAGAGCGCAGATGAGATTAGAGCAGGCCAGACTCCGAGCTCTATTAGAGTCAGCCCTAGATCGTGAAGGCCGTATCCGAGATATAGCCACCACTCGCCAGCAGCAATTGCAGAATCAAGGCCAACATCTCCAAGATTTCAGGGCACAGATCCAAGACCTGGCGGTCTACACCTCTCAAAGTTATGTAAACTGCCAAGGAATGGATTATGAAAGGTTTACCGAGCATGCACCTACCTTTGCCCGTCATCTAGCAGTGGAGTTGGAAAGGATGTATCGAACATTGGGAGGACATCTGGGTCAAGCCCCGCCTTGAGCAAATGATCTAATAATTTACAACACAAGTGGAAAGTGAGGCACGTTATGAGATGTTAAGAATTGTATCTTTTTATTTCAATTTGAATGTGTGTATTTCAAGACATTGTTTTTACAAAGTTTTAAAATGTAATGTTTGTTCATTTTCTTTTGTGTGTATTTCAAGACATTGTTTTTACAAAGTATTCAAATGTAATGTTTGTTCATTTTCTTTTTATAAATGTTAGCCTCATGGCAGAACTACGCCTGGTCTGATTCACGCGGGGACGTGATACGTAGGCAATCCTCATAAGATTCGACCGTTTTTAATAAAGAAAAAAAAGAAAATACAAAATAAAATAAAACACCGGGTTTCCCAAAGTACTTTTAAAAAGGGACGAATGAGCAAACCGGGATGACGCATGTTGTTTGAGGCAAAGCATGTAGAAACGATTAACTGCCTAGGTGCATTGCATCCTCTATGTGTTATGATCAAATCTGTTAAAATCTAACGCTAACAAAGTTTGTTGTTGTCTGATACCAGACAGTTAGTTGTTAAAGAATTCTGGCAACACACTCATACCAAACCAGATCCAAAGGACCGGTAGCAACAAGCATGACTACTTTGGAGAATAGCAATGAGGAAGAAAGGCTGATGAGCCAGTTGTTAAAAGAAGCGATGGAAAAGATTGAAAGGATGGGACTAGAGATGAATTCAATGCAACTAGCCCTAGCCAAAACACAAAAGAGCCCTGAAACACTGGGACACATGCCGGAATACCCTCACTCTGGCCCTTCCACAAGCCGCCCAAATCCCCTTTATCATCAAGAAAGAAGCCCTCATGACTCCCAAGCTCCACCACCCCACCAACCTCTCCCAACACCTAATATTCCCATTTTTGTGGGACCTGCGTCAGCCCCTTTGCAGAGAACGACCAGTGAGCCATTGTTTCAGGCTCACGATACCCAATACTATCCCCCTGAGCCTACATTCCATACACCCGAGCCTCAAGCTTACAATCAACATTTAGAAGTGCCGGCAGAGATTGAGAAGCCGGCTAGGGCCCCTGAACAGGATGAAGTATTGAGAAAGTTCAAAAGCCTGGAGCAGTCCTTCAGGAACTTGCACGGGCTGGGCAATCAAGTCAGCGTAGCATACAAAGATCTGTGCCCTTTCCCAGACGTCCAACTCCCGGCTGGGTTCAAGATGCCTAAGTTTGATTTATATGAAGGGCACGGTGATCCCATGGCACATTTGCGGGGATTCTGTAGCAAAATGAGAGGGGCAGGCGGCAAGGATGAGCTGTTGATAGCTTATTTCGGCCAAAGTCTGAGCGGATCTGCACTAGAATGGTATACCAGGCAGGATTCCAGCAGGTGGTACACGTGGGATGATCTGGCGCAGGCTTTTGCAGGTCATTTCCAGTACAATCTCGAGATAGTCCCTGACCGTCTCACATTATTGAGAACTGGGAAGAAACCCGGGGAAAGTTTTCGCGAGTTCGGGTTCCGCTGGAGAGAACAAGCAGCTAGAGTCGATCCTCCCATGAGAGAGGGAGAGATGGTGGACTATTTTTTGCAGACATTGGATCCAACCTACTTTGGTCACTTGGTGACAACGGTTGGAAAATCTTTCAACGAGGTGGTCAAGATAGGGGTCATGATAGAAGAGGGTTTGAGGTCTGACAAGATCTTGAACTATTCGGCACTCAAGGCCACAACCCAGGCTATTCAAAACGGCACGGGAGGTGCGTTGAGAAGAAAGAAAGAAGAGGTTGCCACGATCGAGGCAGACAGTTGGTCCAGGGCTGGCAGGCCACACTACAACCAACCCAGACCTCACAGGTCAGAATACCCATACAACCCACCACAAAATTTCTATCCACCTCGAGAACCACATTGTTCCGTACACCAAGCCCAGGCATACACTCAGCCTCCGGTTCGCCCACAATGGCGCGCACCGGCTCCTAAGAATATATATGCACCACCACAAAATACCTACCCTCCACCAAGGGCATATAGAAACCCTTCAGGGGCAGGTTTTCGGGGAAATCCATATGCTAGGAATGACAGGTTACGGAAGCAGAGAACTTTCACAAAGCTGGGAGAAACCTACACCGCTTTGTTCCACAAGCTGAGGCAATTGGGTTTGGTTAGTCCTGTCCAGACTCGAGAACCAAATCCCCCACCTCAGAATTTGGATCGATCAATAAGTTGTGAATACTGCTCAGGGATGCTCGGGCATGACACCGAGAAGTGTTGGAAGTTAAGGCATGCCATACAGGATCTTATCGACACCAATAAGATCGAGGTCCAGACACCAGAAGCTCCTAACATCAACCAAAACCCACTGCCAGCGCACCACGAAACTCACATGATTGAGTTGGTGTGTGAGGGAGGAGAATTGAGAAAACCCTCACAAACAGTGATGATGATCCAAGCCGCCCCAAAGGAAGTTTCAACCAGTGGAAGAACGAGTGTACAGTCGCAGAGAGAAAGCGTCAAGCCAGTAGTGATATTGGGAAAGATCCCATCCGCCATGACAAGCAAACCCGAGCCAAGCAAGTTGGTAATACCAGGGATCCCGCCCACACCGGCGGTCATGTTGAAAGGGGTATGTAGAGAACGGGTGACCATAAAGCCTATGGTCCAGCTGCCGATGATTGACAGCAGGGCTGTGCCTTGGAAATATGAAAAGGCGGTGGTGATGTACAAAGGAAAACAGGTGGAAGAAGTCAGTTGTGAAGCACAAGGGCTGACTCGATCAGGTAGATGTTTTGCTCCGGTGGAGCTAAAAAGAACCAACCCAGTTGCAACCAAGAAACCTGTGTCCGAGGAAGAGGCTGAAGAGTTCCTGAGGAAGATTAAAGTACAGGACTATTATGTGGGCGAACAGCTGAGAAAAACACCGGCCCAGATCTCACTGTTGTCAATACTGATCCATTCTGAGGAGCATCGTCGGACCCTGATGAAGATATTGAACGAAGCTCATGTACCCAGTGAGATTTCTGTAAACCACCTGGAAACCATTGCCAGCAAGATTTTCGAGGTGAACATGGTAACATTCTCAGATGATGACCTGCCGGCGGAAGGTACGGAGCATAATAAAGCTCTATACCTAGCTGTCAAATGTGAAGACTCGGTGGTAACTCGAGTATTGGTGGATAACGGCTCAAGTGCCAATATTTGTCCATTATCCACTCTGGACCAGTTAAAGATCGACCGCGGAAGAATCCACAAGAACAGTATCTGTGTCCGAGGGTTTGACGGAAATGGAACAGCCACTGTAGGAGATGTTGTACTTGAACTGACCATTGGTCCAGTCCTGTTTACCATGGAATTCCAGTTGTTAGACGCCACAGTATCTTACAACATGCTGTTAGGACGACCATGGATTCATGCAGCAAAAGCAGTGCCCTCCACCCTACATCAGATGGTGAAGTTCGAGTGGGAAAGACAGGAGGTCGTGTTACACGGCGAGGATACAGCGTGCACCAGGGGCGGAGCGATTGTACCTTTCATAGAGACTGCTGATGACAAAGGTCCTTGGGTCTACCAGATTTTCGATACAGGGTCAGCCAACAAAATTTCTGAAGGAGAAATCATCCCGCACCCTAGGATAGCTGCTGCGATAGTCATGATGGTCTCGGAAATGCTGGGTAATGGATTTGTGCCAGGAAAAGGCCTGGGAGTCGAGCTTCAAGGGATTGTCCAACCTGTCTCCCTTCCTAAAAATCTGGAAACTTTCGGATTGGGGTTCAAACCAACCGCAGCAGATAGGAAGCAAGCGCGAAAAATGAAGAAAAGGGTTTGGTTTCTGCCTAAACCAGTGCCACGTCTCTCAAGGTCTTTTGTCAAAGCAAGTGCCAAGGGGTCGCCGGTCCCAAAGATTCGAGGACCTTTGATCGGTATAGATGAAGACCTGAATCAGAGTTTTGAGAGGCTATTCGCGGATGTCAGTATGGTGGAAGCTGGGGAAGGTTCCAGCAGAGCAGAGATACAATTTGTGGGGCCTGAGGCCAAGACCAACAATTGGACGGTTACTCCTCTTCCTATCCGAGGGGAGTCTTGGTAGTAGGCCTTGATTTATGTTTTGTTTGTTTGTTTGTTCGGATTATTCAAGGGTGTAATCCAAATTTTACTTTCGTTTTTGTAAAAGTGTGAACCCTTTTATCCCGCAAGTTTAATAAAGTTCTTTTCTTTTGTCCCATTTTAATTTTGTTTTGTTCTTTTTCTTTCTGAACAGTTCTCTTTTTACTGGTTCTAATGACATGGCATGCACAGCGGATCTTCGACCTAGTCTAATAAATCAATCTGAATCTGACTCAATGATGCAAGAGGTCGTTTGTGATGATGAATCTGAATGTGATGAAGGTGAAGCCTTCGAAGAGATAAACCGAGAATTATGCCAATTTGAAGAAAAACCCAAGCCTAACCTAAATGACACTGAGGCTGTAAACCTAGGAGACGCTGATAACGTCCAAGAAACCAAAATCAGCATCCACATTGAGCCGAATGTCAGGGAAGAATTGATCAGAACCCTCATGGAATTCAAAGATGTTTTTGCATGGTCCTATGACGATATGCCTGGATTGAGCACCAATTTAGTGGTTCACAAATTGCCCACTGACCCGGCATACCCTCCGGTCAAGCAAAAACTAAGGAAATTTAAAACAGAAATGAGTGTAAAGATCAAAGAAGAAGTAATTAAGCAGTTGCAAGCAAAGGTCATTCGGGTCACTCGATATCCCGAGTGGTTGGCCAATGTGGTACCGGTCCCAAAGAAGGATGGAAAAATCAGGGTGTGCGTCGACTACCGCAACCTCAACAAAGCAAGTCCCAAGGACAATTTTCCATTACCCAACATTCATATCCTGATCGATAATTGCGCTGGGCGCGAGATCGGATCCTTTGTGGATTGCTATGCGGGTTATCATCAGATCCTAATGGACGAGGAGGATGTTGAGAAGACAGCGTTTACTACGCCATGGGGAACCTACTGCTATCGGGTAATGCCATTCGGGTTAAAGAACACCGGGGCAACGTACATGCGAGCAATGACTGCTGTGTTTCATGACATGATACACAAAGAAATAGAGGTGTACGTCGATGATGTGATCATCAAATCTTGGCGTCAGGAGGACCATGTGGCAGACCTAAGGAGATTTTTCCAAAGACTCCGGAGGTATGATATCAAGCTTAACCCGGCCAAATGCGCATTCGGGGTTCCATCAGGAAAGTTGCTAGGATTCATCGTCAGTCGACGGGGGATTGAGTTAGACCCATCCAAAATTGAATCCATCCGAGATTTGCCACCGCCAAGGAACAAAACAGAGGTAATGAGTTTGCTGGGTAGACTCAATTACATCAGCAGGTTCATCGCTCAACTCACAGCAACTTGTGAGCCCATATTTCGGCTGCTGAGAAAGGATGCTGCGGTAGGTTGGACGGCAGAGTGTCAGGAGGCTTTCGACCAAATCAAAGGGTATCTGTCTAATCCACCCGTATTGGTCCCGCCTAAGCCCGGGAAGCCCCTAATTCTTTACCTGACGGTCTTGGAAAATTCATTTGGTTGTGTATTGGGGCAACATGATGACACAGGAAGGAAGGAGCAAGCCATCTACTATCTTAGCAAGAAATTCACAGTACATGAGGTCAAGTACACTCAACTCGAGAAAACATGTTGCGCCCTAACTTGGGTAGCTCAGAAGTTGAAACACTACCTGTCTTCGTATACTACTTATCTCATATCCCGTTTGGACCCATTGAAGTATATCTTTCAGAAACCTATGCCCACGGGAAGGTTGGCAAAATGGCAAATTCTGCTCACAGAGTTTGATATCGTCTATGTAACAAGGACGGCCATGAAAGCCCAGGCGCTGGCAGACCATTTGGCAGAGAATCCCGTTGATGAAAAATACGAGCCCTTAAGAACGTATTTTCCTGACGAAGAGGTAATGCATACAAATGAGTTGGAATTGCCTGAGGAACCGGGTTGGAAGCTTTTCTTCGATGGAGCTGCAAACGCAAAAGGGGTTGGAATAGGAGCAGTACTCATTTCTGAAACAGGACGGCATTATCCTGTTACGGCTCAACTACGCTTCTATTGCACCAACAATATGGCCGAGTATGAGGCTTGCATTCTGGGTCTGCGCTTGGCTGCTGACATGGATGTCCAAGACGTCTTGGTCTTGGGAGACTCGGACCTCTTGGTACATCAAATTCAGGGTGAATGGGAAACACGAGATCTAAAACTCATACCATACCGACAATGCTTGCATGATCTGAGCAAGCAATTTCGATCGGTGAAGTTCAAACACATCCCGAGAGTTCACAATGAGGTTGCGGATGCCTTAGCCACCTTAGCATCAATGCTGCACCACCCTGACAAAATGTATGTTGATCCTCTACACATCCAGGTCCGTGATCAGCACGCCTACTGCAATGCCATAGAAGAAGAAGCAGATGGCGAACCCTGGTTTCATGATATCAAGGAATACCTCAGAATGGGGATATATCCAGAACATGCCTCTAGAGACCAAAAAAGAGCCCTTCGGCGTTTGTCGAATGGTTTCTTCCTCAGTGGAGGAGTATTGTACAAAAGAACCCCGGATTTGGGATTGTTGAGATGCATAGATGCCAGTCAAGCAACGACGGTTATGGCAGAGGTACATGCTGGAGTTTGTGGGCCACACATGAGCGGATATGTATTGGCAAGAAAGATCCTTCGAACAGGGTGTTATTGGCTCACCATGGAACACGACTGTATCACTTTTGTGAGGAAATGCCATCAGTGCCAGATACATGGAGATTTGATTCATTCTCCGCCAACAGAGTTACATAAGATGTCAGCACCCTGGCCGTTTGTGGCATGGGGCATGGATGTCATTGGGCCCATCGAGCCGGCAGCATCCAATGGCCATAGGTTCATCCTAGTGACCATTGATTACTTCACCAAATGGGTTGAGGCTAAAACCTTCAAATCAGTAACCAAGAAGGCAGTGGTGGACTTTGTTCACTCCCATATCATCTGCAGATTTGGGATCCCAAAAGTGATCATCACGGATAACGGTGCGAATCTTAATAGCAGCTTGATGAGAGAGGTATGCCAACAATTCAAGATTACACACCGCAATTCCACCCCATATCGTCCCAAGGCGAATGGAGCAGTCGAAGCAGCCAATAAGAATATCAAGAAGATACTGCGAAAAATGGTGGAAGGGTCCAGACAATGGCACGAGAGATTACCCTTTGCTTTGTTGGGTTACCGCACTACCGTCCGAACTTCCATAGGCACAACTCCTTATTTGTTGGTGTATGGAACTGAGGCCGTAATACCAGCGGAGGTCGAAATTCCGTCCCTCCGAATTGTCGCTGAAGCCGGGATTAATGATGATGAATGGGTCAAAGCTCGATTGGAACAGTTGAGCCTGATAGATGAGAAAAGATTGGCAGCAGTGTGCCATGGTCAGCTGTACCAGAAGAGAATGGCAAGAACATATAATAAGAAGGTGCGCCCCAGGAAGTTTGAAGTAGGGCAGCAGGTATTGATGAAGATCCTCCCACATCAGGTCGAGGCAAAAGGCAAATTCGCCCCAAATTGGCAAGGGCCTTATATCGTGACCAGAGTATTGTCCAACGGCGCTTTGTGTTTGACAGATGTCGAGGGTAGATGTGTCGACATGGCTATCAATTCAGATGCAGTCAAGAGATATTATGCGTAATTTCTTTAATTATGGCAATTTTTAGTTTATTTGTTTGTATTTGGCATTTGTTGGATAATGAGATGACGGAGGCAATTCTTTCTTCTATCCAAACACTTTTAACCCTTGCTTCCCCCTTTTTAGCCTTAAGTAATTCTTTCATACCCCTCTTTTGGAATCACTAATGGAAAAGACATGAAAAAAAAAGGAAAGAAAAAGAAAAGAAAATGAAAAGAAGGAAAAGAAAAAAAAAAGATAAAATCACAAGAAATACAAAACCTTGGGAACTACGTTTGACCTGATTCCTCCAAGAGGATACGTAGGCGCCTCACGGCTCGGTCATAGTATGCATCATAGTGAATAATAGGATGCATAAGGTACATAGTGTGCATAATAAGCACATTGTGCGTAACGCACATAACGCAACATAAGTGTAAAAAAATAAATTCCCCAAGCAAGAAAACTGGGGCAGAGGTTATGTTTTAAGTTCCAACAAAGATTTGATTCCAAAAGTTGTAGCACACCACCCATCAAATTATTTTCAATTTCATAGCCTTTCTTTAACTCCACACCAAAACCAACATCAACGTCCAAAAGACCTCCCGATCAATGTTCAAAAGATGTCGAGTCAGGCAAATGAGGCCGAGAATAACTTGGATTGGATGCCGATTCGTGGTTTTAGCATTGTGTGATATGATTTGAGTCCTCGAGCAAGTCCGTAATGTGTTTTGGGACTGGTAGGTATGATTGGTTGGTGTCCCGGGGGCCTCGGGTGGGTTCCGAGTGGTTAACGGATCGAAAATAAAAATTTTAGAAGGCTGAAGTTGCTGGTTGCTGGTATAACCGCACCTACGAGAATTGGGCTGTAGGTGCGGAGCCGCAGAAGCGGCCAGAGGAGCCGCAGATGCGGTTTGGGCCAAAAGTGAAGGGGACCGCAGATGCAGTCGAGCAGCCGCAAAAGCGAGATCGCACCTGCGGTGGTTGAGTCGCAAAAGCGGAAGGGAAGGCCTGGTGAGATATCTGCAGAAGCGGTAGAAGTGCCGCACCTACGGAACCGCAGAAGCGGTCGAGGACCGCAGGTGCGGAAATGCTAGAGGCAGAATGGTTCTTTTAAAAATCGGGATTTGACCATTTTCTCTCATATTTTCTTGGCTTGGGCGATTGTTAGAGAGTTTCAAAAAGGGATTTACATCATCAACGATAAGGTAAGCTAATCCCACATATCTTGAGTTAAATATATCGATTATGTATGGATTTTAGCATGTAAATTGGTAAACACTTGGGGTTTGAGGGAAAACTTAAAAATTGATATTCTTGGAATTTGACCACGATTTTGGGTATGAAATTGAGAGTAAATTATATATTTGAGTTTGTGAGGTTATGGGTAAAGTTTTTCTTCGAAATATTTTGGAATCCGGGCACGTGGGCCCGAGGGCGTATTTGTCAACTTTTCGATCGAGGTTAGGAATTGTTATAAATTGGATCGCTATGAGTAATTGAGCATATATATTAATGGATTTGCATTATTATTGGCTAGCTTTGAAGCATTGTGCACCGGTTCGAGTTTTCGGAAGGGCATGAAATGCCGGTTATGGATCTTCCGAGCGAGGTGAGTCTCTTTTCTAACCTTGTAAGAGGGATTTGTTCCCATAGGTGAGTTAATTGATTATGTGCTCCTATTTGTGGGGGCTACGTACGTACGAGGTGACAAGAGTCTGTGCGTAACTACTATTATGCTATTGTCCGGGTAGTCTAGGACCGATCTCCAGCAAAGAAGAGGATCGTAAGACTGGGAATGAATTGATGGTCAAAGGAATCTCCAGAAGAGAGGGTCGTATCTACAACGCCCCGATTCCTCGAAAGAAATAAAATGAGAGTCTTATCGGTGAAAACCTTCACAGGCACCGAGAGGCGATGTAAGATGAGGGATGTGAAATGAGAGAGTCTTATTGGTGAAAACCTTCACAGGCACCATAAGGCGCCGGGAGATGAGAGAAAAGAGAGAGTCTCATTAGTGAAAACCCCTCGAAGGGCACTATGAGGCGACAAGACAGATCAGCAAAGCTACCACATTCGAAACGAAATGAACACTCCTTTATCATCCCCAGCAAGTCAAACCATCGAGCAGATCAATTGATACAAATAGACTGGGTCGGAATCTATGGTGCACGCCATGATCACGGGGACCAGTTGTGTCCTCCAGATAAGTTCTTTGGATTGTCTCCTCCCACAAAATATTGGTTCAGAAAGTTTTTCTCTTTTCCATATCTTTATTTCTTTTCCTAAAATGTGTCTTGAAAGGATTTTTCAAAGCTTACTACCAGAAACTGGAGGGGAATTCACCCAATGCAGGATAATACAAACAGTCTTAGAAGCCGATCCCAGGCAATGCAGGGATCGTGCCCGGCAATTTTGGAGGAAGTGAGCTCCTAAAGGGAGTGGTTTCGGGAGTTAAAAGCAGACTCCCGCAGAATATGCTTGAAGAGAAAGCGGAAAAGGGGATTAATTGAAAGCCAATCCCCAGCAGGCTAGAGGCCCCCAACAGGCAACTTTGCCCACTAATCAATTGGGACATAGAGCAAGAAAAGAGAAGAAAGGAAAATCATCCGCCAGAAAGGCACCCTCTACCACCACGACGAAAACTAATTAAATCCTTTTGTCTGCTGCAGGAAAACAAAGGATTGATGATGGCAGCAAGATGCAACGCCAGGGAAGTCACCGAAACCGGGGCAGAAAATTTTCTGCCGATTGTCAAAAAATTTTCTCGGAAGAACGGGGAAACAATTTCAAATACATTTAAGTTCTAGGTCGCCCACCAGTATAATGCGGGAATACTTTTAAGTTCTAGGTCGCCCACCAGTATAATGCGGGAATACTTTTAAGTTCTAGGTCGCCCACCAGTATAATGCGGGAATACTTTTAAGTTTTAGGTCGCCCACCAGTATAATGCGGGAATACTTTTAAGTTCTAGGTCACCCACCAGTATAATGCGGGAATACTTTTAAGTTCTAGGTCGCCCACCAGTATAATGCGGGAATACATTTAAGTTCTAGGTCGCCCACCAGTATAATGCGGGAATACATTTAAGTTCTAGGTCGCCCACCAGTATAATGCGGGAATACATTTAAGTTCTAGGTCGCCCACCAGTATAATGCGGGAATACATTTAAGTTCTAGGTCGCCCACCAGTATAATGCGGGAATACATTTAAGTTCAAGGTCGCCCACCAGTATAATGCGGGAATACATTTAAGTTCTAGGTCGCCCACCAGTATAATGCGGGAATACATTTAAGTTCTAGGTCGCCCACCAGTATAATGCGGGAATACTTTTAAGTTCTAGGTCGCCCACCAGTATAATGCGGGAATACTTTTAAGTTCTAGGTCGCCCAGCAGTATAATGCGGGAATACATTTAAGTTCTAGGTCGCCCACCAGTATAATGCGGGAATACATTTAAGTCCTAGGTCGCCCACCAGTATAATGCGGGAATACATTTAAGTTCTAGGTCGCCCACCAGTATAATGCGGGAATACATTTAAGTCCTAGGTCGCCCACCAGTATAATGCGGGAATACATTTAAGTTCTAGGTCGCCCACCAGTATAATGCGGGAATACTTTTAAGTTCTAGGTCGCCCACCAGTATAATGCGGGAATACTTTTAAGTTCTAGGTCGCCCACCAGTATAATGCGGGAATACTTTTAAGTTCTAGGTCGCCCACCAGTATAATGCGGGAATACATTTAAGTTCTAGGTCGCCCACCAGTATAATGCGGGAATACATTTAAGTTCTAGGTCGCCCACCAGTATAATGCGGGAATACATTTAAGTTCTAGGTCGCCCACCAGTATAATGCGGGAATACATTTAAGTTCTAGGTCGCCCACCAGTATAATGCGGGAATACATTTAAGTTCTAGGTCGCCCACCAGTATAATGCGGGAATACATTTAAGTTCTAGGTCGCCCACCAGTATAATGCGAGAATACATTTAAGTTCTAGGTCGCCCACCAGTATAATGCGGGAATACATTTAAGTTCTAGGTCGCCCACCAGTATAATGCGGGAATACATTTAAGTTCTAGGTCGCCCACCAGTATAATGCGGGAATACATTTAAGTTCTAGGTCGTCCACCAGTATAATGCGGGAATACTTTTTAGTTCTAGATTTTGGAATCAGCAGCCCCGCCTGAAGACTGAAGGTTACAACAGAGATCCCCAAGCAGGAAGCAATAAAATCCCCCAGCGCCAAGAAGCAGAAGGCTGCAAAGGCAAGCGCACAGTTCAAAAGGAAGAAGGAACGCATCTCAAAAGAAGCAGTTTGGGAACGTTGAAATTTTGATGAAAAGCCATACCACTGAAGAAACCATCGAAAGACTTAAATAAGAAAGCCATGTTCCCAGCAAATCAAGCAAAGTGATGAAAACTGGCATTCAGAAAAGGCGAAGGACCAGTATCATCCCCCAAGCTCACAAATAAAGGCATCAGAGGAAAGCATTAGCCGACAAGAAAGCAAGGCAACAAAAACAAGTCGAAGATAGATGAGACTTCATGATCCATAGTCTAGCTTAGCTTCTTGTTTTTCCTTTTAGAGCAATGTAACAGGGAGATCTGTTGAGCAGTAGCATCCTGCAGCAGCATGCAACAGCGCACAACAACAGCGAGCACTACAGTCACACGGTAGTCCCAGCTACCAAAATTTCCCGAACTACATTGACCTGATTCCTGTTCAGCCCAGGATATGTAGGAAACCTCTGAAGCAAAGGTTCGGTCAAATCTTTTTCAAAAAATGCTTCACACGGAGTATTCGGACGGGCAAAAATCGCTCGCTTTATCTTTGCGCGAAAACCCTTCGTGTCTTCGGGCAAAGAGGGGCAGCTGTAAGCACGTGATTTTTGCTTCGCGAAAGTTACTCCAAAAAGAAAAAGAAAATCAAAAATATATGTTAAAATGGTGTGTTAATTGTTATAGGTGTTAACCAATATGTGTGTAAGTTTATTTTAATTTTTACAATTTTTAGGAATTGTTAGTTTAATTTGTTGATTTGAAAAAAAAAAGGAAAATCGGATTGGGCCCCAAAATGAGGCCCAAAGCCAAGGCAAGACCCAGTCCAAACCAGGCCTGCCCAGGCACGTCCCCAAAACGACGCCGCATAGGGCGTTCGATCTGAGCCCCCCGTCCAGGCCAATCCAACGGCTCAGGATCTCTTTCAGCAACCCATGTTCAAACCCGACCCAATAACCGATCTAACCCAACCCCTCACTTAAACCAAACGACCCTGTTTAACTATCAAACGACCCCGTCTCATTTATCACCATCAGATCCAAGCCGTTGATATCATCTGATCTGACGGCTCAGATCCAATCCCCTACTCCATATATACGCCTTCTCTTACACCCCACGCCCCCTATCCGAACCCCACCCTTCACTCGTCCCCTTCCCTAAGCTCTGAAACCCCAAACCCTAACGCCGCCCTAGTTCCCCTTTCACCAGAACCCGGCGGCATGAACGCCGATGACCACCCCCTTCACACCCCTGAAGCATCCAACCACCCTGAACACTAATCCACTAACCATGAACCTCGAATCACACCCTATCGTCTCGAATCTGGATTTGAAGATTCGAGACTAAACTCGATCTATACCAAACCTCACCATCTTTGTATCAGACACTCCCATGACCCTCCTCGTGACCAAACAAAACTTGGTTTGGTCCGAATCTACCCACAACTCCCAAAAAATCAGATCTGAAGATCCAAAACCTAGAACACATGCACCTGGGGAATCCGGCCGGTCTTGAAAGGGGTTTGAGGTTTAATGGATCTTAACCAAGGTGTTCTCATGTGAGAACACCCTGGTTAAAATTTGTTCGGCCTCAAATGGTCAAAGCTAAATCGAATTTGGGACAGTTTGGTTTAAACTTTTTCAGTAAGTTTTCCTGCTCTTTGTTTTAGTTTTGATTGAGTTGTTAACATACTTTGTTGTGAGTATTTGTTATTGTCTGTTACTTTTTTCTGTTTTCTTCCGTCTCTAGCAAAGACCTTCTTTTTGGTCGATTGATTTTCTATGTGTGTGTTCTGAATGTACTCTGTGATATACATATTCGTCGATTAGATTAATCGTCAAATAAGTTAACTTATAGAGGTTCCCAGTGATTGACCAAAGTTGTCCGAAGCCCTTTAGGTCCCTGAACGTATTGTTTATATGAGCGACTGATTATTACATGTTATAATTAGTATAGTCGACCTGATAAATGTCGTCGATTAACTTCCTACGACTGAATGATCAAATATTCTAATATGTACAACCTCACTTGACTGAATGGACCTGTATTGTGATTTGAGTGTTGAACATTATCTATGACTGTTGGTTTGTAACTACATTGTAAAAAAACAATTAAAAGAATCAGGCTAGGGCAATTCTGAAATTGAACTTTCAGAAGTTCAAAAATGCCCTGATACTGCAATGGGCAGGGCAGTAATAATCAAGGGCTAACAATGGTATTCTGGGTCTGAAAAGGACAGAAAAGATTAGTTTAAGTGAGCTGACAAGTAGAGTACTAATTTGGGATTAAACTAATACCAATGGGGAACAAGACACAAGAGTATGGGGCTTAAAATGAATAATAAAATGAGCCCATAACTCTTGATTAAAGAAAACCAGGCGTGAGGAACCAATGGCTGGCATCAAAAGATGCTTAAGCATGGGTTAAAAGAGGATGGGCAGTCTGCAAGTAGGGGGGAGGCAGCTTAGCTGCACTGGGTCATTTGGCTTATAAATAGGCCATTTGAGAACTTAAAAGGGGCTGGAATTTTTAGTCTTGAGGCTGGAATTTTTAGTCTTGAGGCTGGAACTTTTAGTTTGAAGAGAGGTCTAGTGAGTTTAAAGAAAACTGAAAAGCATAAGGTAGTTTCCAATAAACATTGTAACCAAACACTGCCTGAAAGTTGTATAAGAGTGCATATTGGTCAAGCTGTCTTGGCCAAGTTCTATTGTTTGCATTGACTGAGCTGTTTGTGGTTGTTGAACTGGTGGTTTTGCTGCATTGAACACTCAGTTATTGCTGTTGTTTCATTATTCTTTCCTGGGATTGCTCATTTGGTGCTCGACTATTTGCTGGTTCTCTTTGTTCTGGGAAATATTGTCGGTTGTCTGTGGGCTCGGGAGCTTCATCTTTGTTGGTTGATTTTGTTGCTGTGTTGTTGCTGTGTATCTGCTGTTGCTGTGTTTACTGCATACTGCCCAGCTGATCATTCCTTTCTTCTTTGTCTTCTATACCAGGTACACAACCAATGCACTGTCAAATGTAATTGGGAAATTTGAGCATGAATATAAATGAAAGTCCTGAAGAATGTCTTTATACATAGATGGTTACATTAAATATTCATGTAATATGTAATAGTTTGCATCCTTGTTTAGATACTGAAGGTAGCCTGTGTGCCCAGTAGATGTCAATATGTTGTGATTGAATGCTAGTTTGTATATGTAGGTTGATAGATAAAAGGGTCTCGAATGCAGTAGGTTGTATCTTAGGTTTTTTTTTGGTTAGCATGTCCTTAAAAACATAGAACTATCCATGTTAGTTAATTTCATGTCCTTTTGATAAACTGTCTCCTCACAATTGGCAAACCATTGCCTTAAAATAAACGGCGCAAGGCTGCACTTCTCAACCTCACGAAGGTCGAGCCCGAATCAAACGAACCCAGCAGCCTTTCATCAGAAAGGCATTGGCCCAGGTCCAGCCGATACCGTGTGGGCTGGGTTTGGGCCCACGATGCTCGATTAGCTGCCCATGGGCATGGCCATGTTTTCTTATTCCGCAAAGGCACTCGGAATTCCATTATAATAACCTGCAAGCATGTAATTGAATAGGGTCATTTTTATCCTCAAGAAACGTAGTTGCTATAGGATATCCTATTAAAATAAAGACGAGATGAGCTTCGACAAACAAGAACGCACAAGATACGGGGCCCTTGTTAAACGTATATTATCGAAGCATTTAGTTTCCAGGACGGGTTGTTTAGCAAATCTCACAACCCTCCTAAAATAACAATACGTTAGACTCTTTAGGACGCGCCTTAATAAATCTTACCTTCTTAAACCCGGGTGCACATTTATGTGACCCAAATCCAATTCTCAACGGAGTCGAAATGTGTTTCTAATCACGGGTACATTGATTGTGGCGTGATTCGAGGTGCGTGTCCATGACGTTGCAAATTCATTTTTAAGAATGAGATGAGCCTCACCAAATAAAATACAAATTGCGGGGCCCTCTTGTTTAGATTTCAGGATGGACCGTTTAGTGAAATTCCACGGTCCTACCCAAAATAAATACGCTAGTCGCTTTAGGCGCGCCCTTAATAATTTAATTTCCTTAAACTCGGGTGCACATTTATGTGACCCAAATTCAAATCTCAACGGAGTCAAAGTGTGTCGACGACCACGAGTATATTGATTGTAACGCGATTCGAGATACATTTTCACAACGTTGCAATTCTTGATAAACACAGTCAATGATAAAAGCGGTTAAAAGTTAAATTTTGCACATAGGTTCACACTTGTATAAAATCAGATAAATAAGCCGAATATAACAGTTGAGCGACCGTGCTAGAACCACGGAACTCGGGAATGCCTAACACCTTCTCCCGGGTTAACAGAATTCCTTATCCGGATTTCTGGTATGCAAACTGTAATATAGAGTCATTATTTTCCTCGATTCGGGATTAAAATTGATGACTTGGGACACCCTAAATCTCCCAAGTGGCGACTCAGAAAGTAATAAACAAATCCCGTTTCGATTGTCCTTTAATTGGAAAAAAACTCCCCTGCACCCCCGCGGGTGCGGAAAAAGGAGGTGTGACAGCTCTGGCGACTCTGAAAGAAATAAACAAATCCCATTTCGATTGTCCTTTAATTGGAAAAAAACTCCCCTGCACCCCCGCGGGTGCGGAAAAAGGAGGTGTGACAATGTTTTACTTTAATTGAAAACGGTACTTTCTTTAGCTAAATGATTTCAAAAAAATAACTTCATCTTTTGTTGATGAGTTCCTAATAGGTTAGAAGCTGTACTCCACTTATGTTATATAAATCAGACTCCTTGAATACCTTAATTGCATTGGTTATAAACCCTTTGAATTGAGTAACATGAGAACGTTGTTGTATAAAGTGACATAGAAATATGTGGGCACAAGGTGCCGGTTGTGCTAAAAGTTTGGTAATTGAGGTTATGATATGAGACATCGATCTTTGAGATGGCTAGGAATTTTGCATCAGAAACGATATGAGTTATTAAGCTGGCATTGCCTTCCTTGTTTGAGTACATTTTCCTTTACTTGTCTATGTTCCGGCTATGTTGGTGTTAATTTATTTGGTTATCTTCGTTTCCACCCGTGTTTCTCTTTAATGTTTCTACTGATTGTAGTTCGCTCTTTCCCTGCTGTTGATATTACTATGTCATTTTTTTATTGATAGTTTATTATCAAATCCTGTTCAATTTATTTGACCAGTAGGTGTCTGGACTGTTCCTCGTCACTACCCTACCGAGGTTAGTCTTGATACTTACTATTCACTGTCGTGGTGTGCTCATACTACACTTTTGTACATTTTGTGTATAGATCCAGGTATTTCATCTGTAGTAGCAGTGTGGGTCGTGTCACAACCCAAAATCCACTAAGGGTCGTGATGGCGCCGGACACGACTGTCAGACAAGCCAACCACAATTTACTAGCAATTTCTCATTTTAATCATTTTGAAATCATTTCTTTTAAACAAATAATAAACTCCTCTAGATATATGAGGATGTCTTTACAAAATTTAACTACTAAAAAACCTCGTGATCATCCCAGAACCCGGTGTCACAAGTGCATGAGCATCTATCAGTGAATGAAATAAAATACCGTTACTGTCCGGAATACAAGTGGACAGAAATGAAAATACAATACAATACTCTGAAGGAGACTCTGCCGATTGCGGGGCGTCTCGAAAAAGCAGCTCACCTAAGTCTCCGTACTAACCATGCCACTATGCCACTGAGCCCCACATAAACCTGTGCAACAAAAATGCACAGCAAGTGTAGTATGAGTACGAAAACAACGTGTACCCAATGTGTATCTCGTCTAATCTCGAAGAAGTAGAGACGAGAGGTCGACTTTGATAGTTACTAGTGGTCCAATAGTAATATATTATTAATGCGAATAATCACGATTTTATTAGGAACGGTAGTAATTTCAAATAAGTCATGAATAGGTAAAAGTTCCTTTTATATTAAAAAGTCTACGGATTCATAATCTATTTATTAACAATTATCTTAAGTCGGGGAGAGCAATTATCCATACCAATAAATCTCAAGGTAAGCAAGATAAGAATGCTCAAATCATGCCGAGGACGTACGGCCCGATCCAACAATATTTAAACTGTGCACTGCAAGAGGGTTGGATGAAGCGAAACATAGATGCATCTATTTAATCTGTCGAGGCGTTCGGCCCGTTACAAAATTTAAACACGCACAGACAATCAATCAAGAAGTCATCAAGAAACAATTATCCAAATAAAACCAATTCTCTTTTAACAATTTAGAAGAATGATGTTTAATTCCTTTTAGAAATCCATTTACCAATTCGATAGGATTTAAGCAATCAACTGTCAATAAGGTTACATATATTCGAAGTATTGCTTTTGGGTCCTAGACTACCCGGACAATAGCATAATAGTAGCTACGCACGGACTATCGTCACCTCGTGCGTACATAGCCCCCACAAATAGGAGCACATAACCAATTCCCTCTTACAAGGTTAGAAAGGAGACTCACCTCGCTCCAAAGATCCATAACTGACATTCCACGCCTTTCCCAATACTTGAATCGATGCACAATGCTCCAAAACTAGCCAATAATTATGCAAATCCATTAATACATGTTCAATTACTCATTACAATCTAATTTATAGCAATTCCTAACCCCGATCGAAAAGTTGACAAAATTGCCCTCGGGCCCACGTGCCCGGATGCCGAAATATTTCGAAGATAAAGTTTACCCATAACCCTACGAACCCAAATATTTAATTTACTCTCAATTTCATGCCCAAAATTGTGGTCAAATTCCAAGAATATCAATTTTCTAGGTTTTCCCTCTAACCCTAAGTTTCTACAAATTCCATGCTCAACTCCGTACATAATCAATGTATTTAACTTAAGATAGGTGGGGATAGCTTACCTTATCGTTGATGATGAAAACACCCTCTTGAAACCCTCCAAGAATTGCCCAAGCCAAGAGAAAAATGAGAGAAAATGGCTAAATCCCGATTTTTAAAACACTTACTGCCTCCAGTCCTTTCGCACCTGCGGTGTATTAACCACTTCTGCGGTCCTGCAGGTGCGGACCAATTGCCGCTTTTGCGGTCTTCCCCCAAGCCTTCAACTTCCGCATCTATGCTTCTCCTTCCGCAGGTGCGGTCCCGCGTTTGCGGCAAAATGATATCATTTGTGATCCCAGCCTAGTCGTCCATTTCCGCTTCACCGCACCTGCGACCCTAGTTTTGTAGGTGCGGTTACACCGGCAACCAGCAACTTCAGCCTTCTCCAAAATTCCATTTTCAATACGTTAACCGCACGGAATCCACCCGAGGTCCCCGGGACCCCAACCAATCATACCAACCAGTTCCAAAACACATTACGGACTTGCGCGAGGCCTCAAATCATATCAAATAATGCTAAAATCATGAATCGGCCTCCAATCCAAGCTTTATGAACTTTAGAATCTGAAACTTCTACTTTCGATGTTTAAACCTATCAAATCACGTCCGATTGACTTCAAATTTTGCACACAAGTCATATTCGACATTATAGACCTACTCATACTTTCGGAATTGGATTCCGACCCCGATATCAAAAAGTCCACTTCCGGTCAAACTTCTCAAAAACCTTCAAATTTCTATCTTTAGCCAAATGACTCCAAAATGATCTACAGACCTCCGAATTCACTTCCGATCACGCTTCGAACTCCAGAATCACTATACGGAGCTACTCTCAGACTTAGAATCCCAAAGGACATCGATAACACTGAAATACTCTTCAACCAAACTTATGAAATTTCTTCCAAATGCTAACTTCCGCAATAGGCAACAAAACATTCCCGGGTCTTCCAAAACCCAGTCTGGACGTACGCCCAAGTCCGAAATCATCATACAAACCTGCTGGAACCTTTAAATCCTGATTCCAAGGTTGTTTACTCAAAAATTCACCCTTAGTCAATTCTTTCAACTTAAAGCTTCCGAAATGAGAATTCTCTTTCCAAATCAACTACGAACTTCCCGGAATTCAATTCCGACCGTGCGCACAAGTCATAATACCTGAAGTGAAGCTGCTCTTGGCCTTAAACTGCTGAAAGGCGTGCTAGAGCTCAAAACGACCGGTCGGGTCGTTACAGGTCGTTGCGATGGAGACTCAAGGTAAACCTGCTACAGCGCTCGCAGGCCTCGGAATCACCTTCATTTGTACTTATTTTCATTTGTTCCTTTTTGTTGCGGAGCAGTGATATATTTATTTTGTATAACTACTCTTAGAAAGACTTATGACTTGTACCACCGGTTTTGGGAATTGTAATTTGTTCAGAGTAATTTAATTTAAAGTTAGTAAATACCAACATTATTTCAGTTTATGTTAGGCTTACCTACTTTAAAAACTAGGTGCTATCACGACTCCTTCAGAGGGATTTTTGGGTCGTGACAAGCCAGGTCAGGCTGGGTAGGCAAAATATTGAACCGGACGGGTTGGGAACCGGGCCGGTTACGGGTTAGTACTTACCGGACTTAACGTGTTTGGGTTCATCCGGGTAAAAAATGAACCGTAAGGGTTATGGGTACAAGGGGCCGGGCCGGGCCGGGTTGGTGTAATTTTTAATTTGTTTGTATTTTGTATAACTATTGTAAGTTATATTAATATAAAGTAAAAATATAAAGAATACAATGAAGATGGGAAAAAATTGCACTTATAAATCGCAAGTGCTACATTTATTTAAAAATTCAAACTTACAAATTGAAATGTTTACATTTAACAATAAGTAAATTAACGAAAAAAGAGTAAATTCAAAGGTTTTGCATTGCCTTAGCAAGTTCGTCATAATCAATATGGACTGAGTGGCCTTATTCTAGAGTGTTAAATTCAGATAGGTTACCATGTGTTAATATATCTCCAAGTTCCTCGTCTTCTGGGCTTTCAACATCTTCATGTCCTTGATTTCTTTGTTCCGATCTAATCCAATCTCTGAAACATACTAAAACTTCCAAAGCATTGCTTCTCAATGAGTGACGAGTGTCTCCAAGTTGTTGTCTTGCTTGGCTAAATTCACTCTCTGATGCAACAGTTGAAATTGGCACATTCAGCTCATCCTGAGCCATAGCGAGAAGAACAAAAAATTGTTTTCCATTCTCATGCCACCATCCCAACGGTGAAAGTTCCTTTGTGCGAGGCTCTTTTTTCTTTTGCAAGTAGAATTCAAGTTCATCAATGTTCCTGCTACTAGTTTGAGTGTTAGAAAACGTAGAAAAAATATTAAAACTATCAAGGCCTTCTTCATCATCTACAGTAGTTGAAGTGGTACAATGCATAGTGGGATTGACATTGCCTATATTAAGAGCACCATCATCAATTACATTTGCATAATAATTATATAATTGTTGTAAAGAATGATTTAGCTTGTTCATACAAACATATATATATATATATATATATATATATATATATATATATATATATATATATATATATATATATATATATATATATATATATATATATATATATATATATCTGGGGTTTCAATTGGTCCAATTTCCATATAAGTATAAAAAACATTGATTAATTGGTGACAATCAGACATCTTAATAGAAGGATTTAAAACAACACAAATTAAGTAAATCGGAGGAATTGGGAAGAAATATTTTTTGAATTTTGCTTGCATTTTTTCAACAACATCCCTATATTTTTCTTTCTTCTTAAATTTAAAGAGGTGAAAAGAAATTTCATCTATATGTACTAAAGCCATAGTAAGAGTAGGGTAATATGCTCCAGAAAACTCAACAGTAGCTGTATAAATTTTATATAAAAATTTAACAATATCATTAATGGCCTCCCAAGTAGTAGTTGTTAACATACGGTTTGGATCAGTATAATGCGCATTAGCAACTTCATTTATTGGCAATCTATATTTGTAGCAACATTTTTAAAATATATATATGTATAATTTCATCTAGTCACAATTTCGTCTGGCATGAATCTGGGCTTAAGGTTATGCTCGTTACACTTATTCTTAAATTCCCTAATCCTAGATTGTCTATTATTTCCTTGAATAACACCAACTGCTATTCTAAAACGAGTAATCTCAGTTGAAAATAATTCAAGACCACTTTTAACAATTAAATTATAAACATGACATGCATACCTAACATGAAAAATTTCGTCAAGTAGTGGTTGCAAATGCAGTTTTTAATATTGAAATTGCAGCATTGTTGTTAGAAGCATTATCAAAAGACATACACAACACTTTTTACTTGAGATTAAAAAATTCAACAACTTCGTAAATAGTAGTACTTATAAACACAGCAGTATGACTCTAATCTTCATCATATTTAAAAGCGATAATACGTTTTTGCATACAACATGGCAAAAAGTATATATATATATATATATATATATATATATATATATATATATATATATATACGTGTATATAACACTATCTGGTCAAGGGTCAATGTACATGTATATATGAATGCAATGCATGAGAAGTACGTCAATAAAATCTTTCGAAATGTCGTAAGACCATTATGCCTTTGATTAATATCATGAAGTAAACTTTAAAAACTTACGTATTTTCTGAGACCCATGAACAGATTATAGAATAATAGGACAGATGGGGAATTAAGAACATAAGCATCTCTAACATTTCTATGATAAAGTCATTTATGGAAGTTGTGCATTTTCTCGTTTCATTTGTATTGTATGGACTATGCCAAAACGAAGAAGGGATAGCCTTAAATACCTGAAACGATTCTCTTGACAATCCTTCTAATACACGTCAATTGTGACAATGCATAATGGCGGATCGAAGTAGGGAAAATCCGTATGATTTTCTTGATATCATAGCACGTTATTTCTTGTCCGACTAATATCCACTCCATTGAAAGATAACACTTGCAATGATGAATAACCATTAAACTTACTCACTCAACGTTGCTGGCCTATAATCTAAAGTGGTAAGCATGCCATAACTCCAATCATATTCTCCAGGTTATCTTATCAATAAAGAAACCAAGAATGGCTTATCGTAGCTTATCAGTCCAAGAATTCTATACATGTAAACAAGGTATCTTATGCCTTATGACTCATCATGTCTATTAGTGCCACTTTTGCTTAGATTGATGCCAAGTGGTAGCCCCAAAAAAGATCTTTATCCACTTAGTCATAATTATCCCTACAATTAATTAATTATCCACATAATTAAGAATTATCTCAAATTACTTAAAATACTACTCACTATCATGGTCATGTGGTAACTTGTATAGCATTAGTCCATAAATATCGGGTATCATAGCTCAGACCGTATTTTATCCCAAATTGACAAACTTCGACGAAATTCACTTTCTTCGATTTGCTTACACTCTCCACTTCATGAATTTACTTATCAATTGTTTGAAATAGGATAATGCTTATAATCTCAAAATAATCTCATTCCCAAACTTATGTCGATTAACTTACGACGAAACATTAAATTTTCGCTGAGCTGATAGCCTACTTGGAGGACTCTCGACCTGTCTATCGGGACCTATGGTCATGAAACACAGCATCCCATGCAAAAGGGACGTCTAATGTACCGAGTATGTAAGGGACATAAATAACTATATAAAAAACATGGAAGAAATATATAGTAAATGACTCAACCTGTAAGTCTTGATAAATTTGTAAATTATGAAATACTTATAATGTCATGCATATCCATATGGATGTCATGTCGTGCATAGGTACATGTGTTCATAACATTATCGAGCCTCTAAGGGCATCCCATCATATCATCTCGGCCATTGTGGGCAAAATCATCAATGTATACCAGCTGATCAGGTGGTGGTTTGTATATAACGCCGTAACCTTTTTCCATATCCTATATATATATATATATATATATATATATATATATATATATATATATATACATATATACATATATACGCGTATATAATGTCATCTAGTCATGGGTCAATGTACATGTATATATGAATGCAATGCTTGAGAAGTACGTCAATAAAATTGTTTGGAATGTCGTAAGACCATTATGCCTTTGATTAATATCATAAAGTAAACTTTATCAACTTACGTATTTTCTGAGACCCATGAACAAATAATAGAATAATAGGATACATGGGGAATCTAGAACATAAGCTTCTCTAACATTTCTGTGAATATAGTCATTTATGGAAGTTGTGCATTTTCACATTTCGTTTTTATCGCATAGATCATGCCAAAAGGAAAGAAAGTATAACCTTAACATACCTGAGCCGATTCTCTTGACAATCCTTCTAATACACGTCAATTGCGACAACACGTAACGACGGGTCGAAGTTGGAAAAATGCATATGATATTCTTGATATCATAGCACGTTATTTCTTATCCGACTAATATCCACTCCATTGAAAGATAACACTTGCAATAATGAATAACCATTAAACTTAGTCACCCAGCGTTGCTGGTCTATAATCTAAAGTGGTAAGCATGCCATAACTCCATTTATATTCTCCAAGTTATCTTATCGATAAAGAGACCAAGAATGGCTTAGCTTAGCTTATCAATCCACTAATTCTATACGTGTAAACAAGGCATCTTATGCCTTATGATTCATCATGTCTATTAGTGCCACTTTGGTTTAGATTGATGCCAAGTAGCATCCCCAAAAAAGATCTTTATCCACTTAATCATAATTATCCCCACAATTAATCAATTATCTACACAATTAAGAATTATCTCAAATTACTTAGAATATTACTCACTATTATGATGGTACCTTGTATGGCATTAGTCCATAAATATCGGGTATCATATCTCGGATCATATTTTATCCCAAATTGATAAACTTTGACGAAATTCATTTTCTTCGATTTGCTTACCCTCTCACCTTCACAAATTTACCTATCACTTATTTGAAATAACATAATGCTTATAATCTCAAAATAATATTATTTCCGAACTTACGTCGATTAACTTATGACGAAACTTTAACATACGAAAATGTGGGATGTAACATCTCATTTCCGAGGTTCCATCAATTTACTTATGACTTACTTTTACGTACGAAAATATGGGGTGTAACATCATTCCCCCCTTTGGAACATTCGTCCTCGAATGTTGACTGATGCACTTATCATCTTCATAACCTATGGCTCTTGTGAATACTTTAATACTCTCCTTGCCATCTAGGCAATTGTTCTGTGAATAAATTCAAAGTCCAGGGTATTATCATATGTAGGTCTCTTTCTCACACCGCAACCTGATTCTTCCAATCTCATAACTCTTACTGCCTTCTATCATGTAGCTTGTACGACTTTTTTCCTTGTATGTGTGCCTATGAGACTCTTCCCTTTAGCTTTTCGCCAATCTCTAGGCATCACTTTGGGAACATATACAGAACTTGACAAGATGTCCCTCTAGGCATCTATAGGTGTACTAAAATTTTTGCTCGGTACTTTGTCGAACTTACGACTATTGCGATATCTTGTGTCATATACCTTGTTATTCATCCGTATGACTTTACTACATCTAGGTAGGTCATACTATACCATAACTCTTACCTTGGTTTTATTATTATCGAGGTCAGCTACCCAATTCCATGTTAATCTTTCATTGCTTATCATATATATATATATATAAGTCCTTTAATGCTTCCTCGTTATTGTTCATATTAAGAATGACAGCCTGATCTCATCTCATACTGTTGAACTTTTATCCATCTATTATTGATTCACCTTAACGTTGATCTATGATCTACCACTGATAACTTGACCTCTTATGTAACATTTCCGCTAGGGCTCATGTCTCATCGGGGAACATCTAAAATGATTATACTGATCCACCCATGCTTCCATAACTGTATTTCATAGCATCCCAATGTGATTCACCTTATGTGGGTATTTTTATCCTATACAATTCATGAAATCCCTCTTTTTTTCTTCAAATCATTACTCAATCGAAGGCCCAAATGTCATCCTTTATCTATCACAATTACACCCTTATACTACTACTAGGACATCATTCCATCTCTTCTAAATGCTACTGGTCTTAGACTCTTTTGAGTTCATTCATGCTATACTGAGCTTTATATAACTTAGAGAACCCATCAACTCTTCTTGTTTTCATGGGTATAATCCTAAGGAAATATCCATTCTCGTCACCTTCTCACTCGCCTTTTCTTATCCTTACTCCTTTCTTCCTAAAATCTTGTCGCTCTACCATACTTTAGCTTGCAACATACATATATCCATTTATACTACTCGCAACCTTCATTCAACTTGCACCATAGATTTCCTTGTGTTATTCTGGAACATCAAGAGAGACATCACATCGTCTATAACTCTTATTTATTCTCTTAACTAGACCTCTCAATACGTAGAAACCATAGGCTGGAAGATATCCCAATGATGACGCTGCTATCATTCCTGGATATTGAATCCCCGTGCTTCTAGCATTCTATCCAAAGTATGGACTATTCACAACCTTTTACATTTGAGTATCCCGTACGTTGTTCACCTTTACCTTACTAACTTTAAAGTCTCGCATCATATCTTCTATCTCTTTCATGACCTCCCTTTCACCTAGGTATAATTCACATCCACAACTTGAACTTCTATTATAATACTTGCACCTCTTTACATGATTCAATGAGAGCTTCATACTGACGTCTTATGAGGATGGTACTCTTTTAACTGGATTTATCGTAGATCCATTATAGAATATGGTTGTTGTACTGTCTCTCTTATACATGTGATATTAAGAGTAATTCTACAATATTCTCAATCACGATTTCTATAATTTTCTAAGTCCAATAATCAGACTCCTGATTTACATAGTTGATGTAACTCTTTAGTTTCCTCTTCCCTCTGATCAACCTTTATGTAGGCTTAAGCTATCTTCTGATATGCGGCTCATGGTATTAGTTATTACTTTATCCCTTCACGGATGCTATGGAATATCCATGATACGATCTTTTAACAATTCAATTCTTTGTCTATGCCCTGGGCTCGATTCTTTCTTTTAACTTATACCAAAATCTTCTACGGGTGTATGATTGTCAATATATATGCTACATGGATAAAATTCCAAACTTTTAAGTGTGTTCATAATGTAACTAACTCTGGATCATTAATCGAATGATTCTTTTCTTTCCTTCTCAACTTTCTTTAAAGGTAAGAAATTACTTTTCCTGGTCTTCCTGACCCCTTGTTGCGGGCATACTTAGCTTACTTTAGTGCCCACACATATTGGAATTCCATACAACTCATATGATCTTGAATATCACTTCTTATTTTACTTCCCGTTCATTAGCCACGGTAGGTGACACTTTCTTATGGAGTGCATACATGTTGTTGTGAGACTGTTGTTATAAGACCAATCCCTCTTTAGGTCACTGAGATTAGGTTGAAGCCTTCCTCCTTACCTTCTCAGCTAGTCTTTCATTATAGTACTTAGGGAGGACCCTCTAACTCTTGTAAAGTTGTGAGCTTATCACATTGTATACTCGATGGACCTTTTGATGTCCTTCCTTGCCTATAATTACGTGTAGTAACTTACCTCCACGCCCTTGTGCTTGTAGGGTCGCTTATGAACTGATACTTTGACCATCTTCCTAGTGGCACCCTCTTTGCAACATTCATACGGTACCTTTAACTATCCCAACTCCTATTTGAATATTTCTCTAGTATTATAATGACATTATTGCGAGGCCAAATTCGCTATATTGGGTTTTACTAAGTTTATCTTGCACGATCTACTAAATCGTCTGTAACCTCCTGTCTAGCCATAATTAGGCTCTTCTTGAATCAACTACTAACTACTCATTGGCCCATTATCATATCAATATTTCATGTAATCTTTCTTGGGTTATTTCCTTTGTCTTAACTTACCTTTCGCACTGGCTACTTATTTATCAATAACATCCCTGGCAGGAACCCTTACTTTCTTTCCTTGACGTCGTGCTTGCATAAAGTTCTGGAATCGTAGCATATATGTAGGATTTAAATAAGTGCAATGTCATCCCTTTTTCATTTTTATCGCTTCTTCCTTTATCGTTCCATAATTACTAGAACCACTTAATTCTGACTTAATGCCACATCACTCCATATTCCCCTTTTAGGGGAGTACTAAGATTTAGTGCTACGATGATCTACCTATAGATGTTTTATCTCTTTATCTTTAGCATCTTCTCACATCATCGATGAACCTTACTCGCCTTGCAGTAATCCTTCTATACCAAGGATAACAAAATTCCTTTCTCACGAGGAAGACACCTAGTGTAACTGGCACATACAGTCCCTTAAGCTTAACTTTGCTCACATTACTTGCTTTAGGGAAGCATCTTCCTGAATGACCTTTAAGGGTTTTTCTTTTGTCATCCATTCTGTTATCACCGTAATGCAATATCTGATTTTTTCACGATGCCGACTATTATCAAATCACTCAGTCCCTAATTCATGTTTAGTTTACCTTGTTCACCAGCCCATACTGATTTCTATTACTTTGGAGGTCTAGATTTTTTTTTGGTAATCACGTTAGAGTCATGAACTTATTTTTAGAAATGAGGATATGACTTTATGGCCTATACTCTTTTGTTGCCCCAAGGCTTGTCACCTCTTGTATTTTCTTTCACTTGACTATAGATTTTGTAATACTGTCATTTTTTATCTACCGTTGTCATCCATGTATCACATCTTACTCATAATACTTCATTAACTCTCTTCTTATTTTATGCTAACATTTTTGTCTATCACTTTATTCTGAAAACATCAACAAGATATTCTTTTTCTATTAGCTCCCCTTTGCTCCATCCACTGGTTCTTCGGGTTGCCTAACATTATCTCTCTACTAGGGACGGGGGCCATACTAAGACAATATTTATCCCTTCCAGGCTTCCAGTGCCTATCTTTGTAGTACTCATATCTAGTTGTACTATTTTAAAGTGCACCATCTAGGTATCTCACAAGGAGATCCATTACCATGTTTGCACTATCCTTCAGAAATGTCAACTAACACTAACAATCTATCCACCATTTTGGGTTTCTCTAATCTCAACCGTATTCTGATATCTCATCCTTCTCCTAAGCCATATTTGTTAGCTCCCATAGGGCATAATTGATATGGGTGTAGCTAATTTTATATGTCTCTGTTACTGTTGAAAGTAACTCGTATTTCTTATATTCATCTACTTAAATTGTAAATATTGTTAATCTTCATTAATTGGGTACTTTGTACCCTTCTTCACCTTGCTTATTTTACTTGTTGAAACTTGTGTCTATCTTCCGATTCTCTTATTCCTTTTTACCATTGTATGCGGTGAAATCAGGGGGGTCTATTTCTCGTCGTTAAGGTACATTCGGGAAGTCATATTAGGGTCTCGAGGCTGTAGGAATACGATCGAGCTCCCTTCCTCGAGGTTCGTCCACGACCCAGCAAAGATTTCGAGGTTGGGGAATTTGTCCGCGACCCAACAAAGTTTCCGAGGACGGGGGATTCCCGAGGCGAACAACTAGAATCAGCAAACACTAGTACCATGCCTAGTCGTCCCATCCCTGTATCTTTAAATTAAATGCACTCTGTACTATATGGTATTCCCTCTCTTATATAAGGGGAATCCATGCCACTTTGTAAAAGGTTGATGTTGCTCCATTTCTCCACAAGTGTAATAATATCTCTCTCTCTCTCTCTTTTCTTTCTAACTTGCTCGTTCTCGCTGGCCCGAGGCCACTTTAATATTTATCGCTTTCTTACTTGTTCTTCATTCTATCATTTGGAATTGACCATATTGAGCTTTGTTTGATCATAATTTAGCTGTTATCCCATTCCCGGCTATCTCCGATAGGTCGAGCTCAATCCGAACATCGATCCTGAGGTCCCCATCGACCAGTCCTATATCCGGGAAGCAGGCCCTTCGGTTTGATTACTGCCTCGTTTTAGCTTGCATTTCATCATTAAACTCCACATTATTAGTATCATCTGCTCTAACAACTAGCATAAAAAGAGATCACGTATTTTTTAAATCCCATTTACAAATTTAATTGTTGTTACCATTTTCACGGTAAACAGTTCGGCGCCCACCGTGTGGCTAAAAATAATAGTGATTATTTTCTTGCTGGTTTCATTGCAAAAATGCGAGTTATCTTTCACACTTTTTCTTGTCCTAAGATCTCTTGATTTCAGATCGAAATGTCTAGCTCGGTAAACAGAGTTGAGAATAGCTACCTCGAAAATCATGACAAAAACGGTGTAGATGTTCCTGTGGTTGGCGCGATGCCACAGAACCCCGATAATGCATCTGGGCCGATTCCAGCCCATGCAGGTTCACAAGGCGCTCAGCAGGTCGACGAAGCCTCGCACACTGATGGGAGAATATAACATATCGACCGACAGGAAGCCCAACAAACCCCTGCTCGAGAAAAATAGGAAGTTAGTCTTTACGATATTTTCAAAATGTTGTAGGCACAACAGTTGGCCATCGCTCAGTTGCAAAGGCATCCGAAGACTCCCAGCGTAGTAGCACCGAAAACTGCTCCCCAAGCCGAATGAAATGCCGAGATATCAAGCAACAACGGATCGGTAACAGACCCTGCCATAGCGAAGATGACTGGGGATTTCTCCAAGAGGATCGAGTCAGGTTCGTGGAAGTTCATGCAACAGTCGTCCCCCGAGGAAGCGGTCCCGGAACCCATTTTATGGAAGTCTGGAATGCCGGAACTCCCTAAGTATGACAGGACCTCGGATCCCGACGAGTGCACCATTGCTTACACATGTGCGGGAATAGGAAGCGACCTTCAAGATTTTGAGTTCGAGCATGTCTCGTTAAAAAAGTTCGGGGAAACACTCTCAAAAGGAACCATGATTTTGCGCCATAGCCTAGCACCTGACCTCATGAACTCGCTTACCGTACCAGTTGATTCCTCTACAGAGGCACACGCCAATGTCATCGAAGCAGCAATGGGAGAGGCCGACACATCCAAGGCCGAACAAAGGGAGAATGAAATGCCACAGGAAGTTGCGCCTCGTTCCCTGATAGAACGAACGAGATCGCCCCCGATTTTGGATGATTGGGCAACACAGTCCTTCACTCGAAGCCTAAACAAACCATGCCCGACGATTTAGGGGCATTTCAAATGAAGCTTGATCAGATACCCAGCCGAGATCTGGTCGGATGTCTGTACCCGGCACCAGCCACGAATCAATACTGTGGATGACCATCCGGGAGCCTCCTCGGGCTCGGTATACCCAAGCAGGCTCCCGGAAAAAATACTAATGCTAAAGAGATGGAGGTGACATCCATGCGCCGCGGATAGGAGGAACACCCCAAGATGCAATCTACCTCATAAGGAGCGGGAAATAGCTCAAGGGCAACATCCTCGAGGAATCTTAGGCAGAGCCAGATTCGGCGAGGCATGGC
The DNA here is from genome assembly GCF_000393655.2 of Nicotiana sylvestris. NCBI lineage: Eukaryota > Viridiplantae > Streptophyta > Magnoliopsida > Solanales > Solanaceae > Nicotiana > Nicotiana sylvestris. The sequence continues at coordinate 87,517,919 of NC_091057.1, read as the reverse complement.
CGGTAGGGGCACCTCGCCCGTCAGAGTATGATTTCAACATTGCTATAATGAACATCGTGATCACCATAAGCGAAACAAGGGACGCCAAACGCCTCAAACCTATTCGACCGAATCCCCCTCGAGGAAACCATAACCTGGCGCGGGAACCGCATGGTGCGCATGACCGCAGGGTAAAAAATGGCCACCAGCTTAGGAGGAAAACAGTTGTGCTACTCAATAAAAATTGCCGCCGATCACTGTCAAGCGATCAGGCTCGAATTCGGCCCAAAGGGAGGAAGTCAACCAGAAAAAACAAAGCAAGGAGCCGCGACATATTGCCACGATAGTGGAAAAGCAGCAACACCTTCCAAGGACTCACAAAAATGGAAAGTAAAATGATTGTCGTCAGGGAAAAACGGGTCCAGGGATATATTCCAGAGGACACCCTTACATCCGGCAAAAAAGGCACTAAGACTTCGCCTCGGCCTCACACTGACGCATTGGTAACACTCTCCCTCATTTGATATATTTCAAATAAAACATGTGCTCATGAATTCGATCAACACATCAACATTGTCAGGCCGAGGTTAATAATGTGGCTCGAACAGCCGAGCCAAAACACGATCACCTCTCGATACACCCCGTCTAAGCTCGGACTGGAACGATGAGTTTTATACCTTCAAAAAAGGCACACGGCACGTACGTCTTGTCCAGATGGCCGCGAGTACACCGCCCGGAGACAGCGCTGACCCTACATCACCAAATGTATGAAATCCCACACAAGGAGTGGAATTAAAATCGTTGACGGGGAGCAACGCGATGAGGGGAAATTCCTTACCATGTGACGCATTGCCGGCATCAATATATCCACCCTCGAAAGGATCAAAGGGTAAGCAAACCACATCTTCAGCCAAGCCTGATTAAACAAATCGGAGGGCTGTATTAGGGCTCATAGCGCGAAACGGCAGGAACGTACCAAATCTCGAAGCGTCGCCTACACATCCCGCGGTAAGGAAGAACTGCTCCATTACTTTGCTATTTTTTCACTAAAGTGTATGCAGACAATCAGCCGGGACATTCGGAATTTCTAACTCCACCCCGAGATCCTAGGGCCTTAGCAGGACTCACTGCGCTTTCTTCCCTCGATCGGGCTTCCACTTCGAAGAGGGTATCGCCAGCAAGATTATTAGCGGAACAACGTACCCCAAAGGAGATACGACAGGATCACAGGCCTCCTTCTGCAATCAAACAATGAGCAATGATCTCCTTTTAAGGGCGTCATCCCCTTAGAAGGATCAGGGAATGGTAGGCTGAGTTTCGATAGGGAATCATGTACCGGATCAAATGGTCCGAGGAGTCGCGCCCGCACTGGCTGAGCTCACAACAATGAAACGATGTGTGTTTACATCAAGCAATAAAAGAATATCTTTTCAGCATCTCATACGCCAAACAAGGAAATCTCAGTATGCTCCCGGTCGGGACTCCTCCACCGAATGCATCCTGAAATACTCGGAGACTTAGCGTCAACAATTTGGCACCCGTATAACCCCATGGGCGGAACTCCAGGCTCACAAAGCCCCAACAATGCAACTCCGAGCTCACAAAAAGCGGCCTTCGAGCCTAAAAAAACTCAATAACTTGGAGACTGTCATTAATCGCCATGCACTGGAAATCCCAAATCTGTAAGCCCTCGAGCGGGCAGACTCGGCGTAACCAGATCTATTCTACATTACAACAAAAACTGTAAGACCTCAATAGGCATGACAAACTATAAGACTTCAACAGGCCTGACAAACTGTAAGACCTCAATAGGCATGACAAATTGTAAGACCTCAATAGGCATGATATTCAAAATCCCAAAGTTTAGGCTATATGTCGCATTTGTAAGAATCCCAAAAGGGCATACCCTGGGTGTAGGTGCCTAAACTATCACTCGGGATCAAAAATGGCTCCGGCCAAACACATATGACTATGGTCAAAACGGCTGATATAGCCAAATTAAACGCAACTCGGGGACGCCCGGCCATCGCTAAACAAAATTGCAGGCCATTACATTGAATATACTTCAGAAAGAACCAGTTAAAACAGGCTTCCCTCAACAGGCAAAAACGAGCTTCGACTAGATCAACTCCAAAATCACAAGGCTTCGACCTACTCAACCTACGAGCTAAGAACCCTCCGAGGTGCTCGAACACTGCCGCTAACGACTTGAAATTGAGGTTCTTCCAGAACCGACGATGGATCAAGCAAAATCATTTCTAAAGACCTTAACGAGCGGAAAACAAAGCCTACAAAAAGCCCACGAGAAAAAAGCATAAGAGCCATTGTCTCCAGCCAAACGAGCCTCCGCGCCGCACATTAAAAGGTCTCAAAGACCCAACAGTGTAAGAGCCATATTCGCCAGCTTGCAAATTGAAAACTTGAAGACTAAAATAAGCTCGAATCGTAACCCAATTCAGAGATCGGATCCAAAACAGTTAACTACACATGCCTAAGGGCCACATATATAAAAGGTCGCTCCGACCCAAGGCGTAAGAGCCACTCTCGCCAGCCCATAAAAATGCAAAACTCGAGAGTAAATTAAGCTCGAGTCGGATCCCGACTCAGAGACTGAACCCGAAGACGGTTAAAGCATGCAAGCCTAAGCGCAAGTCCAAGGTCGAATCGGCCCAATTGGAACTCCAACAAGCAGAAATACAGAAGATACAAATTATGGGGTTCCCCCTCTTATTCTACATATTGACGATGGAGCACAATCTCAGCCTATGACATATAATGAAAGCTATATACACAACAAAGAAGGCAGGGAATAGACATTTCCCCTTTTTTCCGGCAGTTATGGCACGATGGTCTCCTCCTCATCGTCCTTAGTACCGAACAGTAGGAACTTGGCATCATACTCCTCTCATTTGGCTTGCTCAATCTCCCCCGAGAGATCAAAGCCCCTGGCATGAATCTCCTTTAGGATTTCCCTCCGGGATCTGCACCTCACATACTCCTTGCTATTGTTTGCACAATCGAGGGTCTTCTTCAGCTCAATTTTAGCAGCAGCAACGCTTCTTGAATAAGCCACCATTTTCTATCCTACCCTAGTATTATTCATCACAACCTCGACCCGGACATTCACCAACTCGGTTTTCGCCCTCGAAAGCTCAGATGAGAGTCTTGCAATCATTTTTGCCCGAGCAGAATCATTCGCACGGGCAGTCTGAATTTGCGTCTGAAGAGCGGAAGCCCCGTCCTGAGCCCTCTCTTTGGCCACAGAGTGGGCATTCACATACACCTGCAGCTTGGTGAATTCGCATTTGGCTTTGCCAACCTTGCCCTAGAGTTGTTCTAGCTCATCCGCCTTATCCTTCAACTGAAATAGCAAAACATCAAGGCGACGAGACAAAAAGGGAATGCAGGCCAGTGTGAAATATAGGGTACCTGTTCTTTCAAGAGGGCCTCCCGGGCCCAGCTCCAGTCCACCTCACACCATAAAGACACGAGCTCGCTTTCCTTTACCGCACAAAGAAGTTTGAGGGATTTCTCCTTATCTCGAGCCTCCCGCAACGGGGCCTCGCAACGGAGCAGTTCGACTTTGAGCCTATCAAAGGCCTGATAAAGAAATCCATGTAAATAAAAAAATGGGGAGGAGCACAGGGCTAGAACATCCTTAAAGCAGCCAAAACTCACCATAAGGCCAAAATGCTGAGCCTCGCCGAAGGCCGAAGCAACGTCCGATGGTGCATCAATCCTGGAAGGTTTCCGGTTGGCCAAATCGCTTCCCCTTAACCGATGCGAAGAAGTCGCCTCACTACAAGACTTCTCACACCCTAGAGCATATTTCCTTTTACCGGCGCTCCTTGACTCCGGGGCTAGCACTCTCTCCTCTTCCCTCGGGGAACTCAGCCTCGCTTCAAAAAAATTCCTGACACTTGTAGCAGATAAATCAGATGAGCCGGCAAGAAGGAAGCCATCTTTTAGGGGGCAGAATGCCAAACACCTACCATGATGCTTCGCCTCCCATCTCCCTTTTGATAGATCTCTCCACCGACGCATATCGTAAATAGAGCAAGCTGCCAGCTTATGAGACCATTCGGCTAAATCGGGGACCTCACCGGGCACCAAATGAGTTGCTATAAACAAATAACAGAAAGATATCGTTACGGGGCCAACCTGATGTTGAGATAAAGGCAGATCAAATGGAGCACTTATGTGTGATGTTCCATTTCTCAGGAAACGGCAAAAACTTTCCAGGGATAACATCGGTCGTCCGAATTCGAATGAACCAATTCATCCATACGCGGTCCTCATTCTCCTAACTATCGATTACAGGAGCTTGGGTGGATCTACGCTGAAGAGCAATCACGCCCCGATAGCGCAATGGCCGGTACAACCTCACGAGGTGGCCGAGGGTGAATTTTAACCCGGCCTTGTTAGCAAAATATCTCATCAATTGCACTATTCACCAAAGAAAGGGATGAACTTGCGCTGACGTTACTTGATTCTTCTACAGAAATCAAGCACGACCCAGTCCGGGGAACCCGACGCAAGAACGTGAATATACAGACTCAAGAATCCCTCAACATATGTCATGACACTCTCCTCAGGGGAAGGTGCTTGCAAAATCGCGGCTTCCCCCCATCTGCATTCTTTTCTGATCATCTCGAGGTTTTCCTCCCTCACCGATGAAATAATCCTCGACACATGCTCTCGATGGCCCGGAACATTAGGAGGCCTCCCCGGTATGACAACCCTCCTCGAGGCAGGGCACCCTAAGCCTCGCTCTCCCAACATCGGAGGCGAGCCGCTGGTACCGTCCAAAGGAAAAGTACAAGAGGGACTCCTCTTCGTCCGAGAATCAGGCGTCGAAGTAGCGGCCATGACTACGGTAGAATAGGGAGAAGAAGATGAGGATCCAGGCAAAACAATTTCTAAAATTGGGAAGCGGGAGGACTAGCACAAAGAGCCAGGCTCTGCAGAGGAGATAGGCTTATCAAGAACTGCAAAATCGCCGCTTAAGAGGCAGATGAGCAAATATATAGAGGAAAAGCGACAACTGTTCACTTGCCCAAGAGGGCCGATTAATTCTGGTTGTGTTAACGTTACCCTCTCCTAGGGGAGTGTACTGGCAGAATCACTCCGGCTCCCACATGACTCATAAAACTGTGGGACCTCGGGAGATCCTCGATGTCATAAAATCGGTTCGGGAGGAGCTATCGATTCAACCTCGCGACGTGGCCAGTCTCGGGGCCCTGATTTGTCCAAAGAAAAGGTCCTAAAGGGCCGATGCCGGAACGCAAAAGCAAAAAAACAAGGAGAGTGCTGACATAATGAAAGCTCCTTTTATACATTGACAAAAAGGAAAAAATGTCTTTACACTATCCGTTTCCCGGGGGAGGGGGAAGCATACGAAGCAAAAAGCAAGGCATACAAAAAGGACTCAGAGACTACTCCTTGTCACTATCGTCTTCGCCCTTATCAGGGGAAATCAAAAGCGCCAATCTTCCCTCTACTACACAGGCCTCCTTGAGATCAACTGACAGGTCGATGCCTCTAGCCCCGAGTTCTTCCAGGGTCTCCCTCTTTGCCTCTGCTTTGGCATGCTTGATAGCTCGGATTAGTTTCTGCTCAGCTGCCATGGATATGTCACGAACCATTGTATGCACTATGGCCGCATCCTCCCGATAAGTGGTAGCATCTCGTTCGGCCTCGGACTTAGCCGCTGTCAAAGTAACAATCTCCCTGCGAGTTTCCATGAGAAGATCCCTACTGTAGAAAGCATAAAGAGATTATTATGACAAACGCAAGAGTATTAGAAAAAAGCGGCTAAAGCAAAAATCACTTACGTCGGGCATTCCAATACTCCGAAAAGGGCATTCTCCAGGCCGGGATGATATCTGAGGTCCTCACTCGTACAAACCTGCTCATCCATCCTCGGTCCTCACTCGAATAAACATGCTCATCCATTCTCAATCCTTCCCCTCGTCAACACTCATGAAAAAAGATTTTTTTGACCGATGGCGGAGCTTGATTAAGCCTCGATACAGTCGAGGGTTGTACATTCTGATTAGATGACTAAGTGTAAAAACCTCACCTTCAACCCCTTCGGTGAAATGTTGAAGCATCAACACTATCCTCCAAAAAGAAGGGTAGATCTGACCAAGTATCACCTGGTATCGGTCGTAGAAGTCAAGAATAACCTAGTCGATTTCCAAGTGAGGAGACTCAACAGATTTATTAGGACCCAGGGTAAATGTGTAAGTGTATACATAAGGGAAGCCAGCCTCGAAGTCAGTAATATTATCGTCGGGACCGGGAATGTCCACCTCCACTGCCTTGCTCCATCGGCAGTCCTCCCTCACCTTGCTAACATCGGTCACAACACTAACGTATCGGGACACGTGCTCCCACTAGCCCAGCGTAGATGAGGTAGTCTCGACATCAAAATCCATTGATGTGTCGAGATCGGGTGGGGTACATTGTTCCAAAATGGGAATCAATTTGGTTTCTTCCTCAGGTAATCGGGATGACGATACAATGTTGTTCCGTTGGGGAACCGTCCTAGAAGTCCTAGCCATGTAAAATGGTAAAACCCCTTTTGTAAAAAGAAGAAAGAGTGTCAAATACAATATTCTGACTCGCGTGCTTGTAAGTGGGGTAAAAATAGGAAGTATCTAGCAACTGGTACATTTATAGGAATCGATGGGGAAGCAGAAGGGACTAGCCGATGGCAGTTCGTGGGTTTCTCGATTACCGAATATGATGACGTCCTTGCACGGTTCTCTGGGGAATGCCATTTAGTGCTCTTAGACGGTTGATGTCACAACAATAATGACCTCGAGATGAAGGTTCAGTATCATTTTCTATTACTTCATTCTAGGAAACGCGGAGACTATCTGTATGAGGTGAAATCAGGGGGATCTATTACTCGCCGTTAAGATACATTCAGGAAGTCATATCAGCGTCTCGAGGATGCAGGATTACAATCAAGATCCCTCCCTCGAGGTTTGTCCGCGACCCAGCAAAGATTTAGAGAATAGGGAATTTGTCCGCGACCCAACGAAGGTTCCGAGAACGGGGGATTCCTGAGGCGATCAGCTAGAATCAGCAAACACTAGTACCATGCCTTCCCTTCCCATCCCCGTATCTTTACATTCAATGCACTCTATACTATATGGTATTCCCTCTCCTATATAAGGGGAATCCATGCCACTTTGTAAAAGGTCGGTTGCTCCATTTCTCCACAAGTGCAATAATATCTCTCTCCCTCTCTCTCTTTTCTTTCTAACTTGCTCGTTCTCGCTGGCCCGAGGCCACTTTAATATTTATCGCTTTCTTACTTGTTCTTCATTCTATCGTTTGGAATTGACCATATTGAGCTTTTGTTTATCATAATTTAGTTGTTATCCCATTCCCAACTATCTCTGATAGCTCTAGCTCGACCCGGACATCGACCCCGATGTCTCCATCAACCAGTCCTATATCCGGCCAGTAGGCCCCTCAGTTTGATTACTCCCTCGTTTTAGCTTGCCTTTCATCATTAAACTCCGCATTCTTAGCATCATCTGATGTAACAACTAGCATAAAAATAGATCACGTATTTTTAGAATCCCATTTATAAATTTAATTGTTGTTACCATTTTCACGGTAAACAACCATATAAGTGGATAGATATTCATTCATCAGTGCTCCTTATGAAGAAGCTTACACATCTTAGTACGCACATGTTCTGCTAAAGACCTCACATTTATTCATCATAAGCATGAGCAAAAGTGAGTTCCTCATACTCAACTCTTCCACAGCCACATTCAATCTCTTACCAGCTACCTTTTAAACGTATGTATCGTCTTATTATGAATAAAATACAGTTTTGGAAATTTAGTTCATACAATTGAGCTCTACCACACGATCTAGAGAATAAAGGGTGATAGTCCTAAATGCCCTGTAGCCTCCTGCTTATAAGTGTGGTGCCCGACATACCCATAAACAAGACACTACTAGACACGGCTTGTAGACTCCCCAAGACAGAACTGCTCTGATACCGCTTTTATCACTGTGGATACCCAATTTTTCCCTGTATATTTTTATATATAAATTACTTTCAAAATAGCATAAATATGCATGTATAAGTATGTCCAAATGTTTTATCATTTTTTCCTATTTTTTTTAAAATATTTTTAAACCAATTTATTCCCCTATTTTACTCATAAAAAACAATACTAATTCCCAAAATTATCATTTTTGGTGATTCATTTGTTGGATCCTCATATTTTTACTAAAATATAGCTAAGATAATTTTTGCATATTTTTACAAATTTATTTAGTATTTTGAAAACTAAATTACATGTAATTGCAATGTTAGCCTCTTTTAGATTTAATTATGTTAATACCTATAAAAAATTAAGTCTAGTATTTTAAATTTGATAATTATGTACTATAAATCATTTTAGTACCTTTAATTTATTTATAGAAATTATTTTACTATTTTTTATAAATGAAATAGAAAAAATTGGTTATTTAATTGTTAGCCCCATTTTATTTCAATTATAGCCCATTGAACCCAATTTGAAGCCCAATTACCCTAACCCAATTCCCATTCAAACTGACCCACAACCGATTTAAATGACACAATCGGACTCCGATCTAATCCCAGTCATTGATCGTTTAGATAAATGGCTCCCATTAATCTTTTCCTAATTAATCCCAAAGATCCCCCAAACCCTTTTCATTCTTCATAATCCGCCTCCTCTGAAACCCCTCCTCTCCCAAATCCTCTATACAACCACATCAAACCCTAGCCGCCATCACCCTAATCCAGTCTAATCTGTGGCCTTCCAAGGTCATCGGAGACCTGTATCAACCTCCCAGGGCCCCTACGTGTTCGTTCCTGTGGTCTCATGACTAGATCCTAAAAGGACTTTGTCCAGTGTTTGCTCGATGACTGTTCTCCAGTTGTCTCTGACCTTTCTCTGGCCAGCCATGGCTATTCGAGTTAGACTTTTGACTCTCCTACTTAGATCGATGGTTTTCAAGGCCTTTCTCGTCACTTGGGGTTCTTCTGAAACCCTAACCTCTAAGGTTTTTACGATTTCTCTTAGATCTGCTTCAGATCTATGTTGGCTTTGGACTTCTAACCATTTTTCTCGAAGTTTCTTTTTAAAACTCTGCTTTTAAAACCCCTTATCTTTTCCGATTAGGGTTCTTGTTGAGTTATTTAAAAACTTTTCTCTGATTTTTGACATGTTTTGCTATGTTTTCTCATATCGTTCTCCTACCTGAGTTTGCATATTGAAAGCCCTAATTTCTTTTGACTGTTTATTAGACGAATGCTTGTTTGCTTGAGTTTTGTCCGATTTGTTTGTTTATCCTCTTTTAAAACTCTACTGTTGTTGAAAATCCTATGGCTTTGAGCCTGAGACTGTTCGTTTAAGTGCATGACTTGATTTGAAGTTCTTTGTTTCAAAACCTTTGATTCCTTTGTGTGATTCTTTTGACTCTGGTTTTCTATCATCTCTAAAACCCCTAATTTTTAAAAGGGGGTTTTCCTCACCTGCTACTGTGAGATCTTCGCATGCCTTTGATATTCTATGTTTTCTTCAGTACTGATTCAATGTGACTTGACCTACTAGACTATCATGCTTCGAATGTTTCTATCTACTAAATTTTTTGCTACTATTGTATGCTATTTCCTTTTGCCAACAGGCTTGGCCTCGCATGTATAGTGTTTATGCGCCTTATTTATATGCTGAGTTTCCTTCTTTGACTGATCTTCAAAATTGTGATAGATTTCAAACTTTTCCTTTGTGAAATTCTGATTTCACTCGCCTGTTAAGGTTAACTGATTTTTTCCCTGTTTTGCCTTACTGAATTCTTTCCAAAATTAGAGTATTTCTGTACCTAAACTCGATTGCTTACTTAATGTTTTACTACTTCTTTTATGGCAACTATCAGCCTGCTGACAAATTGATTTCCTTCCTTATTTTGAACCTATCACTGCCCGTTAAGCAAGTGATCCCTTAATTAAAGGCAATCACTTGTATAATTGATTCTGAATCATGATTGTTTCCATGTTTGTAGCTTATTACCTCTCTCTTACTCGTTTTCAAAAGCTATAAATACCCTGTACTTCTTTTCTTTCAAGGACACGAACACACGGCATAAACACTTGAGTTCAAACACGCACTCCACTAAATCTCTCTCTTTTTTCAATGTTATTACTATATTGCTGCCTTACCTAACCGGCTGAAAGCCAAGGCTAGGCTGTTGGAAACTTGCTTATTTTTCTCTGCATTTGTATTTCTTACTGCTATGTTCTAATTAAGCTTCTGCACTACCAACAACATGCTTATTTATTGTTTATTGCATCCTTGCTTGTCTACTATTTGTATTTAACCCAGTACCATTATTAAGGCATGTTGTAACTTCCCCTTTTCCTGTTCTGAATTAATGTATCATGACTTGTGAATCCTAAATCCCTATCCAAATATGTTTAATACTTGTGGTTGGTTTGGGGCACGGCAGCATTGGACATTGATGTGCATGACCCGAACCTAATTCCCCTGGGATCATAACCTCCATGTTTATCTCATATGTTGTGATTGGGTTACAGGCATGTCATCACTTCTCACTGCTATGCATGCCCAATGCTAACCCATACCTAAGTGTATAGGCTCATTGCAATGGACTCCCAATCCTCTGACCCCTTTGTATGAAATTGTTAACTCTGTAAAATGCTAATGGTTGTCTCCCTATCATCCTTTCCCCTCCTCTATTCCCTCAGTTCTTGAAACTCTATTTTTGCACTTTCACCATCTTCTTAGACTTATGTTTTGCCCCCCTTATGTGAGCCCTGCCTTGGGACCCATGAGCTCCATCTGAACTTGGACACATAAGGGTTGGCATTTCCAAACTACACTCATCCCTATTCTGGTTATGTAACTTGGGTGTGAGCACTGCCCGGAATCCTATTGAGACCCTTAGGGAACACTGACACACTTAAGTCTGAGAAAGGCTTTGGATCAATAGAATTTTGAGGTAGTTTATTCCATAACTCAGAGAGAAAGTTAAGAACACACTTTCTCTGGTTGTAACTTTTTCTTTGTACTTTTCTGATGTAATTCATTATTTTTGGTTTGTAATAATTTGTAATAAATATTTGGGGGCTGGCTAGTGAAAAGGGTTGGGTAACTATGTATGCTCAAGGGTAGAAAGCATGCCTATAGGACTTTTTAAAATTCTTTATGTTCAATTCTACATTTTTTTAGACACCATGTCTGTAGGGTTTATCTCCATTTCTTCATGGTCAATGTCACACCTAAATAACCTGCCTATAGGACTTATCTACATACTGCATGCCACTTAGATATCATGCTTTAGGTTCTAAATAGCTATAAATAAGTGTCATGTTCATAATATCGAAATCATGCCTATAGGGTTTCCCAAGTAAATCTGGTTCGTTTCCATTCACATTCAATATTAGATACCATGTCTATAGGGTTTAAAATCAGCAATAGTAGATATCATCGCCTGCAGAATCTAAAACTAGTTCAATTTAAGATCAGTCTATTCTGAATCAGTTTTAAATAATCTAATTCCCTTCTTTAACGAGGTTTAGCAAGCATGCCTATAGGATTTCAAACAATTCATTCTGAGTTATTACTTTTTTGCCACATTCTGAATCAATTAGATATCATGCCTATAGGATCCCATCTAAACACTTAGGCAAGCCTTAGAGTAATAACCATAAAAAACTGAATCCGCCTTTGTTAATTGCTACAACCAGCAGGCAGGCCTAATTTGGACTTCTTATCTGAGTTATGTAATAACAGATTTGCTTCAATAATCAAACTCCTCTCGTCTTAAAAGGTATGTGGAAGTCAGACCTAAAAGGTATGTGGAAGTCATTCTAGTTATGTGCATTTGTTTAAGGAGGTGTATATGGGCCTTTATCTATTTATATGCTTTCCACAACATGCAGTATGTGTTTTGTATGTCGCCTTAGATTTTTAACCTTTTGAAACCAATCAGTCTAATATCCCTCCCCTTTAGGAATAGTAATCCTAAGCTCCTCCGGGACTGATAGGAATGGGACGGGTAATAGCATACAATAGTAATCGAGACCAATCCGCGCTTTAATACCTTGACGGGGTGAGAAAGGTAGATATGGATATGATGACCGGTGCGCTAATACCACGTGTATCCCCTTTTTTGAGGAGTGTCATACAGGGTATCGCATTGATGTGATCCATATTAAATATAAACCTAGGACCCCCTTTCCTTTTTTTTGCAAACTCCTTTTTAAATGTCTTCTTTTAATTGTTCTTTCTTTTTATGCGTTTAAATCCCCTAATATTTGAGCTCATACTTGTCTATTTGCTAAATTCATAATAAACTGTCTAGCCGGGAACCACACTAGTGGATCCCGAGGGGTGCCTAGTACCTTCTCTTGGGATAATTTCAAGCTCTTACCCTATCTCTGGTTATTGAAACGAAACTTAGAATTGAACCCCATTGGTGTCCTAATGCACCTTAAATCATTAGGTGGCGACTCTTCAAAATTGCAAAACCCAGCTCTCAAAAGGAAAGAGTAGTCCCATACCAAATGTCGTAAACCCGATTTCGCAAGAAAAAAGGGGGCGAGATAACATGGCGACTCTACTGGGGACTTTAGGCTTTTACCATTTCAGACTGTTATTGTGAATATATACCTCTTTATGTGGCAATTATTTGTTTAATTTCTTTAAGCATTTAATTCCCTTTTCAATTGCAAAACTAACTTGTCTTCTTTATTTCTTTCCTTTACTACTGCTTTAAATTATGAAACTGCTGTATTTACTGCTTTCTTAACGTGCAAATACGTGCCAACATGCTTTTAATTATTGCACAATCATGTTCAATATCATATTCCACTCGTGCCCAAACAAATACCATAGCAACGCTTATAATGAGTGGTTGCGCTCTTCGTATATTATTACCCCCTAAATCCGGAAAAGTCATATTTGCAGTAAAACCAGTCGATCAACGGTGTAGTCGACGGTTCTGTGCCTTTCCCCCTTGAGTTGTCCGCTCAAGGGTACCAGTCTAAAACCCCATAGAAACCTCACTCTATTTAAACTTTGCATGCATCATGGTCAAACCTAGTCGAGCCAGTTATGTTGTCCGTGTAATGACTCTTTAAGATAGCCTTGTCCAAAGTCTACTGGGTTTCTCTAAACCCAAACGGACATCCCCACATTCTGTGCATTTAATTGGAGAACTAAATGCTTCATGCTAATTGTTGGTATTAAATAGTCGAGTCTGGTGGGGGTAAGGGCCTAACCTTATTTGTCTTGCAGAAATGAGGCACGAAGTCCCTAGATTCAGCATGGTCTCCAACATCTACCTAAGACTGCTAAGCTGGTGGAATGATCTTCACTCTAGTGATCAAGCTCTTTTCTGAAAATATTTGGGAAATCTACCTTCTTTCCTGGAGATCCAACTCAACAACAAGATCATAGAAGTTGCTACTTTGTTCTGGGATTGTGAGAGGGTCATATTCCGTTTCGGGGACATTGAAATGACACCCTTGCTAGAAGAAATAGGAGGAATGGCCAGTATAGTATGGGAAACTCCGGGTTTGTTAATGCCCGAGAACCGCAAGGGCAGGGGCTTCTTCAAAATGATGGGTTTGAAGAAGAACCTAGAACTGACATGTTTGAAAGAATCCTACATCCCTTTTGACTATTTGTATGAGAGGTACGGGCACAGCAAATCCTATTGTACCTATCCTGACGAGTTTGCCATCACATCATTGGGGCACATTCACCGAAGAGTCTTTGTATTCATGTTTTGTTTCCTGGGCTTGATCGTGTTTCCAATGAAGAAAGTAAGAATCCACACCAGGCTGGCTATGGTAACTAAGACTCTAATGGAAGGAATTTGTGGGCAACCCTTCAGCATTGTGCCCATGATCATTGCGAAAATATACCGAGCCTTGGAGAAGTGTCAACGAGGAGCCAAACACTTCGAAGGCTGCAATTTACTACTTCAACTCTGGCTCATGGAGCATCTCCAAAGTGGTGAATACCGACAAGAGATTCAGCAAAGGGACTGGGATGATCATATCGCTTTCCATCATCTGAGGCGAATGAATTACATGCCCAATATGTTCGCTCAGCCGGAAGATGCCAAAGGATGGGCAGAGCTATTTGACAATCTAACTGAGGACCAGGTACAATGGATGCTCGAGTGGTTTCCTACCGAGGAATTCATCGCCCGATCCAAAGATGCACCTTTCCTGATATTGATCGGCCTGAGAGGAACATACCCTTACGTCCCTCTCCGGGTTATGAGGTAAGATGGTAGGAAGTAGGTTATACCCAAGGTCGATAAGATGAGTCATTTTCGGGCTGACTTCCAGAGTGAGTATAGTCCTTAGAAGTGCCAAGCTCAGCATATGTGGCACTGCAAGACCGTCATGGGGAGAGATACCATCGAGCTAGACATATACCACGTTGGCTGCGCTCCCTACTATTTAGGCTGGTTGGAAGATAATCACAATGGTCTGGGCCAGCCAAGGTTTGCTAAGGGCCACAAGATCATAGATGAAAGGGCCGAGGCACAAGCCAAATATAGCCAACTGCGCAAGACGACCCAGGAGTGCGAAAGCGAGCACCGTGAGATACAAGAAGCCAACCAGAAACTGATTGAGGAATGGAAGTATATAGTTGTTAGTGCCAACAAGCGACTAGGATACCTAGAGCGAGGCATAGTGGATTTAGAAAGAAAGTTTCTCAAAAGGGTTGAAGACTACCAAAATGCTGAAAGAAACAAAGGCGGACATTTAGCCAGAGCCTACCTATTGACGGGACTTCGCGAGCTGGGAAAGCTTTTCGATAGAGCTAAGGATACTGAATTTGAGGAAGGTCCTTCTAGGACCAAATAGATAGGTGTTTGTCTTTTCGCTTCATAAAATAAGGCCAATGGCCATTAAAGATATTTATTTCCTATTTGTTTAGTGTCAATTTGGGATTCGTCTTATTTTCTATCAATAAAATGAGGCATTTAGCATTCTAACTTCTCCAAATTAATTTATCGCTAGGCATACCTCGGGCACAAAGACGTTCCCAAATTAGGACACATTTTACATTCCGCACTATGTGTTTAAATATCGCAACATTTTTATGATCCTCACTAATTTGTTACCTTTTTTATTACTTTTTTTTATTATTCCCCTCTCTAAAGGTTAGTTCGTGCACTCTGGCAACATCATCTTATACCACGAGATCCAGGTGCCCTCCACCCACTCCTCCTCTTAGTCCTGCCAAAAACAAGAACAAAAGGGAAGATGGAAGATTTGAACAATGTCAGAAAGGAGAACTCAGCTGAATGGGTAGAGGTCACTCATGGTCATGGTACTCAGGTTTCCAAAGAAAATGCATCCCTACTCGAACAAAAGTTGCTGAAATTTCAAGAAGAACTTGATCAGGTTCGGAATCTAGCAAATCTGTCATTTTCCCTCACCACTCCAGATATCAATTTCCCAATTGCTCAGAACCCCATACCTCCACAAAATATCCCAAAGCAACAAAACCATCCCGTGCCTCACCATCACTGCAACACCTGTCATACCTCAAACAACACCCCGTTACTCATCCCAGAACTCCAAAACCCCACAAATGACCACTTTCACACCCACCATAACACCCCTATCTACGTGGAGACTATGCCACAGTCTACCAAACCCATCTCAAGCACACCCGAGTCTGATGACAAGGATTTTCTCATCAGGAATTTGGCTGAAGAACCTAAGATATTGGCTAGCCGAATTCAAGGCATTGAAGGAAGTAAGGGGATTAAAGGGCTGAACTATAAAGATCTTTGCATATAGCCCGATGTCGAACTGCCTGAGGGGTATAAACCTCCGAAGTTTAAAATGTTTGATGGTACAGGGGATCTAAGGGTCCATTTGAGAACGTATTATGACAAGCTGGTTGGAGTAGGGAAAGACGAGAGAATCCGCATGAAGCTTTTCATAAGGAGCTTGAAGGGAGATGCTTTGTCTTGGTACATCAGCCAGGATCCAAGGAAATGGTCAAGCTGGGTAAGCATGGTGTCCAACTTTATGGACAAGTTCAGGTTTAACATAGAAAATGTGTCGGATGTGTTCTATATTTAGAATCTAAAGAAGAAGCCTACAGAAACATTCCGAACGTATGCTACTCATTGGAGGTTCGAAGATGCTAAGGTCAGACCTGCCTTAGAGGAGGAACAAATGAACAAATTCTTTGTCCAGGCTCAGGACCCGCAGTATTATGAACCACTAATAATGATCGAGAGCCACATATTTTCTAACATTATCAAGTTGGGTGAAAGGATTGAAGAGGGCATCAAAAGCGGTATGGTTACAAATTTCGAGGCCTTGCAAGCTACAAATAAGGCCTTGCAGTCAGGTGGTGTGTCCAAGAAAAGGGACGTAGGAGCCGTAATGGTTGCACAGAGAACCAAATCTCCGGTCAAATACCAAATTTACCCAACACCTCCACTCACATATCAACCAATTCTGAACTACCAAGAACTCTCACCCTCCTACCAAACTCCACCACCCACTTATCAATCACCTCCACCTCCCGCATATCAGCCTACTTCACCCAGATATTCCCAACCTGCACATGTTTACCAAACCTACAATGCTCAACCATCCCACTATCAATCACCTCCTACACGCCAAAACTTCCCCAGACCTCGACCAAATTTTGATCATAGACCTCCAAAACAATATACAGCCATTGCTAAACCTATTGACCAATTGTACGAGAGACTTAAAGTTGCTGGTTATGTCACCCCCATCCCTACTGCAAATCCTGAGAACCCTTCCCAGTGGGTTAATCCGAACAAATCCTATGCATACCATTCCGGCATGAAGGGACACACCATCGACGAATGTCGTTCTCTGAAAGACTAGATCCAGTCTCTGATTGATAGTAAGATTATTGTGGCAAAAGAACCAACTACAAATGTCCACAACAACCCTTTGCCAGACCATAAGGGTGGAGGCATCCACTTGATCGAAATAGAGGATGATTGGGATCCCGAGGGATCAATCGGATTGATAGCAGATGGTGATGACCCAAAGAAGCCAATAGTTACTCTTAATTCGATCGTGGTCTAGATTCAGCCCTCTGGGGATGCCGAGGTAAATATGTCTGTGCCACTTGAGTTTGAAGCAACGTCATCTACAAAGACACCAGCACCAATTGAGGTCAAATTCGTGTCTCTAGCAATTGCATTCGCACCATTTGAAGTTGCAATTTTACCACCCAAGGCACATGCTCCATTCGGAGTAAAGATATCAACACCGATTCTAGTGGCGATGTCGACCGTGATGCCATTCCATACAAAGGATATACCATGGAACTATACAGCCGAGGCAAGGAGGAAAGACAAGGTTAGGTTTGAAGAAACTATTGCGGCATAGGGTATGACAAGAACTGGCAGAGTTTATACCCACGAACACTTAGCTGAGTCAAGCAAGTAGGCCTCCAATCGGCCACCCATCATTGAGACAGGTCCGGATGATCTTTGGAGAAATCTATAGGCCAAGGAATACTCAGTTATCGACCAGTTGAACAAAACACCACCGCAAATCTCCATCCTTGCTTTTCTATAAAATTCTGAGGCACACAAGAATGCTTTGTTGAGGATGCTGAGTGAAGCATACGTGCCAAGCAACATCACTGGTGGAGAAATGGCTAACATGGTAGGACAGGTATTGGAAAGTCATAAAATTACTTTTCATGAGGATGAGATGCCACCTGAAGGGTTGGGTCACAACAAGGCGCTGCACATCACCGTGCAATTTGAAGACTATTTTATCACAAGAATCCTGATCGATGGAGGGTCCAGTCTCAACATTTGTTCGTTGGTAACACTCAAGTAGTTGGGTAAGTGACTGCATGAAATAAATGATGGAGCTATCAATGTGAAAGCTTTCGACGGATCCCAAAGGTCCACCATTGGGGATATTAGTCTGTGTTTGCAAATTGGGCCAACTTGGTTCGATGTTGATTTCCAAGTGATAGACGTGCCAGCATCTTACAACCTGCTGTTGGGACGGTCGTGGATTTATGCTGCTGGGGCCGTAGCATCAACACTGCATCAAGAGGTAAAGTTTGAATGGAATCACCAGGAGGTGATCATTCACGGCGACGGTAGAAACCCTATATACAGTTGCCAGACCATTCCGTCGATCGAAGGAAGAAAGAAGCTAGGTGGAGAGACTTACCATCACATCGAACGGGTAAATGCTGTTGACAAAGACAAATGGTGGGATAACAAGATCGATAGTATACTGAATTGGAGTGGGTACGAACCTGACAAAGGGTTCGGCAAGAACCTCCAAGGAATCACTAAGCCCATAAAACTCAAGAAGAATGGCACCACTTTTGGTCTGGGATATGAGTATACCTGGGAAGAATTCAACAACTGGTCGCCACCATGGCACGGTCCTTACTATCCACTGGAGCAGCCGATACTATATCTGGAGAAGACTTTCCAACCGATCGATATTATTTATGGGTCAGCTGAAGAAGAAGCACTAGCAGCGATGAAGAACTTGTTCTTAGAAGACAATGACATGGACTGGTGTGTTGTTCTCGAGGAGGAGGAAGGGAAGGACCTTCCATACAGGCTGTAAAAAGAGGATCATGCCTCAATAACTAGACCATCAGGACAACCAGAGCCCGACGAGCCTGATATACAGGAGAATTTCGACATATTTCAATACTAATTGCTTATATTTTAGCTTGTTTTAATGCAATTATCTCTATTACTTATGTAGTTTTGTTGTTTCTACATTACATAAGGACTGAGAACCCAAGAACATGGACCAGGAAGCAAAAAGACAAGAAAATAGCAAAATGTAGCAAAAATACTGGTTTGCGATACACTATGCGATCGCAGATTAGACATGCGAGCCACGGAATGCATGTCAAATCGCAGACAAAAGCAGAGAACTGGGTTAAATCTCAAGTCAAGAATGCAGTCCATTAGGAGACCGCAGAACCAACATGTGATCCGCAAAGTGAACCACAAACCAACCATGAAGGTCACTGAAGGACAAAGATGCGATGCAAAATGCGATCGCATTTCTGCAATGTGATCTGCATAATTGAAATGCGAAGAATGTAAACTAAGGTTTCAGTCTGCGATGAGGATGCTCAAGATGCGGACCGCATACGTGCTCTGCGACAAGAATGCGATCGCATATCAGACCTGAAAGGGCATTTTTGTCTATTTTATGTCCCGATTTTGAGTCCACTATAAATAGTTTTATGATGTCTTTGTGGGCTCATCTGGTCTAGTCTTTGAACCACAGTCCAAAACATTAATATTCCTCACTTTTGGAAGCTTTTGGGTGAAGATTCTCTACTTTGTAAGCTTTTATGACATTAAATACTCTTTGGTTTTTGTATTGTAGTATGAGTAGCTAACTTTAAATACTAAGGTTGTGGACCCTAAATGGGTGTTATGCTAATGGGTGTTTAACATTGAATATATATATATATATATATAATGGTTGGTTGATATTTATTTACTTCTCATTCTTCATTTATTGTTGGTGGTTGCAAACTTTAACAAGTGCCATTAAATTCTTGCTTTGCTTGGGAAAGTGGGTTAGAATTTGGTAGAAGTAAATATCAATGACTCAAGGCTTTAAACCTTATTTAATAGAATCGCTTAGGAATAAGTGGGTTTTACTTGGCATATATTGATGGTTCTAAATTGCAACTCTTTTATATTTGGGAAAATTATAAAGAGGAAATACTACTCAACTATTGGGAAATATTGGGTAGTCACTTAGACATCATTTGCATATCAAAAGAACCTTCCATTAGAAATATATCATATTAACACCGATAAGCATTACACTCCATTAAAGGGGACACAACCTTGGTTTCTTTAATCCAATTAATTACTCTATAAATATTCCAATTAGTTGATACTTCCAAACAAACTCAATTCATACTCTTGTTACTATAAAACCATTCTCTTGTTACTGTTAACCGAATAGAGATACGACTTTAGTCAAGCAACACACTATAAGAGTAACCTTTTCACACCTATTCCCTGTGGGATTCGACCCCAACCTTGTTGGGTTATTATATTTGACACTGATCGCCTTACACTATTTATTAAAGTGTAATTTGAGCGTATCAAATTTTGGCGCTGTTGCCGGGGAATACGGTTTTGAAATTACTATTTAGTGTGTACTTTACTTAACGTCTATGTCTATTCCATCACACTTTGCTTGCTTTGCTTGGTGTTGATAGGAAAACATGTCTGAATATGGTGATGATGCGGAGACAGAAATGGGAGAGAATCCTTTCGCAGACATCGAGGAGTACATTGAGGATACTAACACCATTGTACCGCCAGCTGTTGGAGCTGCAACATTTAAAGTGGAACACGGTCTAATTCTGATGCTCAAGGCAGAAGGATTTTTCAGAAACTCCACAGATGATGATCCAACACAACACCTTAGGAATTTCTTGGGTGTGTGTGCAATGCACAAACAAAACAATATCTCTGACGATGCCCTGAGGTTGAAATGCTTCAAGTATTCTCTAGCTGGGGATGCGAGGAAATGGCTCCAGAATCTGCCACCCAACTCTATCCATTCTTGGCCCGAACTTGTCCGGGCATTTTTGTCCAAGTGGTTCTCGCAGAGCAAAAAATCTAAGTTGCGGGATAAGATTTTCTTCTTCAAGCAGATACAGGGAGAGCAGTTGAATGAGGCATGGGATCGCTTCAAATTATACTTGGTGAGGTCTCCAAACCATAGTTTTCCGGATTCCATGTTGTTGGAAAAATTTTATATGGGTTTGGATCCCATGAACCAAGCCATCACCAAGAATGCAGCTGACAGATCTTTCATGGAAAAATCATTTGCAAGAGTGACACAAATCCTGGACAAAATGGCAAAGCACAACCAAGCATGGCATTAAGAGGATACTACCGGAGGAATCTCAAATGGCTCTCCTTCCTTGAGCAACTTAATCAAGGAAAATCAAGAGAGGGATCAAGTGATTGCTGGGCTTGCAACAAATGTAAATGTGCTGACAAAGATGTTTACCGAGAATCAAACAAAGAAAGTGAATGCAGTGGAAGATGTCCAACCCATATTAGATGAAAATTTTGAGGAAGCAAATTATATCAACAACCCTCAAGGAGGGTATCAAAGGCAACCCTACCATGGTCAAGGGCAACAAAGCCAGTGGAGTCCAAACCCGCAAGGGCAAGGCAACCAACAATGGAGAAATGATCAAGGTAACTCGCATAAAGGAAATTGGAACAACAACAAAAACTTTGCAAACCGGAGCTCCAACCCGTATGTTCCCCCAAAAGGTCATTATGCAAATCAAGGGTCGTCAAGTGAGTCATAGTTAGAAAGCATGCTTTAAAGAGTATTGCAAAACCAAGAAAAGTCTGACGCGTCCATGAGAAACATGACCGAAGTTGTTGGCTCTCACACCGCATCTATCCAAAAGTTAGAGATGCAGATGAGAGACCTTTCAAGAGATCAAAACCCAAAGCAAAAAGGGCAACTTCTAGTGATACCATTGCGACCCCGAAGAGTGGTGGAAGTGGCTCAACTTCTCACGTCATGGCAATAACTACTAGAAGTGGGAAGGTTTTACAAGGTGAAATTGAGCAAGAGGTTGTTGGAGAAGAATCCGAACAAGAAGTTGAAGTAGAAGAGCAAGGGGTTGTTGAAGTTGAAAGGGTGCCGGAAAAAGAGAAGGTGCAAGAAGTGAACCAAGAAGGGGTGAAGGAAAAGGAGAAGGAGACATCAAAAGCTCCACCTCCTATTCCTAGACCTCCTCCGCCTTTTCCTCAAAGACTTATTAGAAGGGTTGATGATATCAAGCTTGAGAAATTCTATGATATTCTAAAGCAATTGTCGGTGAACATTCCATTCTTGGAGGCTTTTCAAGAAATGCCGGGGTTTGCCAAATATTTGAAGGATTTGATCACCGAAAAGAGGACCACAAAGAATGAGGTGGTAAACATGACTCACCAGGTTAGCTCTATTATTGCCACAAGCCCTGTCCAAAAGAAAGAAGACCCAGGATCATTTACTATTCCATACACTATCGGGGAGCATGACTTTGCAAAAGCCCTTTGTGACAATGGGGCTAGCATCAACTTGATGCCACTTGCCATATACAAGCAAGCGGGATTAGGGATGCCGAGGCCAACAAGCATGAGGTTACAAATGGCCGATCGATCTATTAAGCGACCGGTAGGAATTGTTGATTATGTGATTGTGAAAGTTGGAAAATTCCATTTGCCCGCCGACTTTGTAATTCTTGACTGTGTTGTTGATAAAGAGATCCCTATCATCTTGGGGATACCATTCCTAGCCATGGGAAGAGCACTCGTGGATTCATAGCGAAATGAAATTATGTTCCGGGTGATTGATGAAGAAGTCACATTTCAAGCGAGCAAGGGTATAAAATTTCCCCATGAGTATGAGAGCATTTCAGTGATAGATGTGGTTAATGAGGCTGAAGATGCCGTCTAATTGAAAATGGAAGAACAATGCCTTGGTGAGGCATTGGCGGCTATCTTGGTAAACTTTGATGGTGAGGACATGGATGGGTACATGGAGTCGGTTAATGCATTGGAGGGTCTTGGATCCTATACTTACACTCCGGCAAAGCTTTCTATTGACTTGGATAATAGGGCCACACCTCCCACCAAGCCATCAATCATTGAGCCACCACAACTAGAGCTCAAGCCTCTCCCGCCGCACTTAAAGTATAAATTTCTTGGTTCTAATGATACTTTACCCGTAATCGTTTCGTCTTTGCTAAATGATGTACAGGTAAACCAATTGTTGGAAGTCTTTAAAGAACATAGGAAAGCCATTTGATGGACCATTGCAGACATTCGTGGAAGCCCTGCGGGAATTTGTGAACATAAAATCCAATTGGAGAGTGAAACAAAGCCAAGTGTGGAACATCAAAGGCGGTTGAACCCGTCAATGCAAGAGGTAGTAAGAAGGAGATTATCAAGTGGTTGGATGCCAGGGTAGTTTACCCCATTGCCGACAGTTCGTGGGTGAGCCCAGTACAATGTATGCCAAAAAAGGTGGCATGACCGTGATCGAAAATGAGAAGAATGAGCTCATTCCAACGCGAATTGTGACCGGATGGCGAGTTTGTATGGACTATCGAAAACTTAATAGTGCTACTTGCAAGGACCACTTCCCTATGCCTTTTATTGATCAAATGCTTGATCGGCTAGTAGGGAGGTCATTTTATGGTTTCCTTGATGGTTACTCCGGCTACAATCAAATCAACATCGCTTTGGAAGATCAAGAGAAAACTACGTTCACTTGCCCGTATGGCACTTTTGCTTTTAGCCGGATGCCATTTGGCTTGTGCAATGCTCCGGCCACTTTCTAAAGGTGTATGATGTCCATATTCTCCGACATGGTTGAGGACTTTCTTGAAGTCTTCATGGATGATTTCTCGGTGGTTGGTGATTCGTTTGAGCACTGTCTTAACAATCTTAGACAAGTGCTTAAGCGATGTGAAGAGACCAACCTTGTGCTAAATTGGGAGAAGTGTCACTTCATGGTTGACGAAGGCATTGTGCTTGGGCACAAAATTTCAAAGCATGGTATTGAAGTCGACCGGGAAAATATTGAGATTATTTCTAAGCTTCCTCCACCGACCTCCATGAAAGGTGTTAGCAGTTTTCTAGGGCATGCCGGGTTTTACAGGCGCTTCATCAAGGGCTTCTCCAAGATTGCTAACCCCATGTGCAAACTCCTCGAAAAGGATGCCAAGTTTGTGTTTGATGAGAACTGTCTTAAAGATTTTGAGGAGTTAAAGCAAAGGCTCACCACGGCACCCTTTATTATCACGCCCAATTGGTCACTTCCTTTCGAGCTCATGTGTGATGCCAGTGGTGTAGCCATTGGAGCAATGCTTGGCCAACGTCACAACAAAGTTCTCCACCCGGTGTACTATGCAAGTAAAACTCTCAATGGGGCACAAATAAACTACATGGTAACTGAGCAAGAGCTTCTTGCTATTGTGTATGCTTTTGAAAAATTTCGGGCTTATTTGTTGGGGTCCAAGGTGGTGGTATACACTGATCATGCGGCTCTTCGATATCTCATGGCAAAGAAGGATTCAAAGCCTCGATTAATTCTATGGGTCTTGTTGTTGCAAGAATTTGACTTCAAAGTCAAAGATCGCAAGGGAACTCAAAATCAAGTGGCGGATCATTTGTCAAGGCTTGAGGAAGCAGGGAGACCACAGGGAGATCTTGAAATCAACGATGCATTTCCTGATGAGCACATATTGGCATTATCTAGCACTTTTGCTCCTTGGTATGCCGATATTGCTAACTACTTGGTTAGTGACCTTATCCCGGACGGATTGGAATCTTATCAAAGAAAGAAGTTTTTGAGAGACTGCCGGCAATACTATTGGGAGGAACCATACTTGTTCCGTGTTTGTGCTGACAATATTATCAGAAGGTGTGTTCCCGAAGAAGAGGTTATGCCAATTCTCAAGGCATGCCATGACTCACCGGTTGGGGGTCATTATGGAGGAAATCGGACGGCGGCTAAAGTTCTTGAATGTGGGTATTATTGGCCTTCCATCTACCATGATGTCAATCAAATGGTCAAGGCTTGCGACCAATGTCAACGACAAGGTTCAATCTCCAAGAGGCATGAAATGCCAATGCACTTTGTGATAGAGATAGAGATCTTTGACGTATGGGGAATCAACTTCATGGGCCCCTTTGTAAGTTCTTGCGGGATGAAATACATCTTGGTAGTTGTGGACTATGTGTCCAAATGGGTTGAAGCAGTTGCCTTACCAAACAATGAGGCAAGGAGTGTGACCGCCTTCTTGAAGAAAAACATATTCACTCGGTTTGGCACTCCTAGAGCCATCCTTAGTGACGGTGGATCTCATTTTTGTAACAAGGCATTCTCAGGGATGCTTGAGAAGTATGGCGTAGAGCACAAGGTGGCCACACCTTATCATCCGTAGTCAAGTGGTCAAGTTGAAGTTTCCAACCGGGAGATCAAGAGCATTCTAGCAAAAACTGTGAACGCAAATAGGACCGACTGGTCAAGGAAGCTAGATGATGCATTGTGGGCATACTGCATGGCCTACAAAACCCCTATTGTTACTTCTCCTTATCGGCTAGTCTTAGGTAAATCATGTCATCTACCCGTGGAATTAGAACACAAAGCTATGTGGGCGTTGAAAAGGCTGAACTTAGATTGGGCTGAAGCTGCAAATTTGAGGTTAACATAACTCAATGAAATGGAGGAATTCCGGTTCCATGCTTATTAAAGTGCATCTATGTATAAAGAACGGATGAAGTTTGTTCATGACAAGAAGATCTTGAAAAGAGAGTTCAAGACGGGTGATTTGGTCTTGCTCTTTAACACAAGGTTCAAATTGTTTCCGGGAAAGCTTAAATCAAAATGGTCCGGTCCATTCAAATTGGCCAATGCCTCTCCTTATGGAGCGGTGGAATTAGAATCAACATATGGGTCCCGGACATTCAAGGTAAATGGCCGATGCATCAAGCACTACTTGGGCACTGATGAAGAAAAACATTTGGTGGAGCAGCTGGCTCTCAAAGATGGTCCATGCCCGACCATTGAGTGAAACCAAAGGAACATCAACTTCGTCGTGCCGCGACGTTAAATCAAGCGTTTCATGGGAGGCAACCCATGTGTGGTAACACTCTTTTGTTCTATGAATTTTTAGTTTTTGATAGATAGATTTATTTGAGCAATTTAAAGTGTGTGTCAGAGTGCAGGGGGTTCAAAAGATCACAACAATTGGTACGAATGCATAAAAAATGGAAGAAAAACCACTAGGTGAATTCTGCTGCACAAATGCGGTCGCATTTTAGCTATTCGGACCGCACTCTGACCGCAGACCTAAGCAGAGATTTGGGTTAAAATTGTGGTTAAAAATGCGGTGAGGTGGTGCATTATGCGGTCCGCATTTAACTTATGCGACCGCATTTTGCACCGCATTTGCCTCCCTTTATCTTGGTCCTTAACCTCATCGCATAACACACATGCGGTCGCACTATGTGTTATGCGGTGTCCTATCCATCACAGAATCGACAAGGTAAGTCCGCATAACCCTCTCGTCTCTCACTCACTTGAAACAAAACAAAACAAAAAAAACGAAAACGAAAAAAAAAGGGGGGGAAGAACACGAACGGACTTCAAACCAAATCAAGCTCAAATTGTGTGCAACCAAAGGACTCCATTTGTCACACTCATTGTCCCAATCATCAAACTCTGCTGGTATTACCCTTTTCTCCCTCGTTTTATCTTTGATTTCCACTGTAGGTTCAGAGATTTTTCGTATAAATCATGTGCAAAAATGTGTTTAGATGCTTGTGTAGTTGCTTCTCTATAGTGTAGATGCTTTTAGGTTGAAAATAATTTGGGGTACGGGGTAGAATGTAATAGGACCGCCATTGTTGAAAGCTTGGGTGACCTGTGTAGAAGAAGGCATCTGCGGCCCGCATTGTAAAAATGCAGTCCGCATTTTGGCCGCACAACTAAACCCTAAATCTTTTGAAGAAGATGATGAAATGCGGTGTCTTTGCGATCGTAGATTTGACATGCGGACCGCAAATTCACCGCAGAGTGATACAGAGATTTCAGTTTTGAACCATATAGCCATGTCAATTCTTCGATGGTTATGCGGTCCGCATAGTGGTTATGCGACCGCATAACTCACAACACAATGAGACCACCAGTTGAGACTACAAGATCTGCGACAAGTCTGCGGTCCGCATTATGGTTTTGCGATCGCAGACCAGATTGCATTTTCTTTCTTGCTTTTGATTCGTTTGTATCTTCTCCGTATTGTTAATGATGTCACTCACTCTTCACCATTGTGCAGATATGGGTAAAAAGAGACTCTCATCAAAGCGGGCTTCCACCAGTAAGCGATCGCGGATAGAGGACAACGTGTCGAGCCCCTCCCAGTCTGAGGCGGAGGAGCTCAGGCCCTCAATCAATATAGAGGCTGAAGAGAGAAGGAAACGAGGTGAAGATTTCTAGCTCCGATTTAGGGTTGATGGGTCCAGGGAGGTATTTAGAAAAGGGCTCACAAAGCACAAAATCCTGGGCGAGAAACAATTGAGCTTGAACTGGCTCAAAGACAAATACCCCCATATCCTGGAAAACATAAAAACACGGAGATGGGAGAACTTCACTGAGCCACCCACGGAGTACAATGAGACCCTTGTGAGGGAATTCTATGCATCCTATGGGGCCTCCAGGACGAAATACCACAAACGCAACAAAGTTTTCACTGACCAAGTGCTTGTCTGGGGAAAGACTGTTTTCTGCAACATTGAGGCCCTTAATGAGTGCTACGTCAAAGGATGGAGAGCAGGCACAGCTGAGTACACTGAAAAATTCAAAAATAAGGAGAATGAATGTGGATGGATTGCCTCAGTGATAGCAAAAGGGACTCCCGCTTGGGTCGATCCTCAACACAAGATATATAAGGAAGATCTCACGAGAGAGGGTCGCCACTGGCTCAGTTTTGTCACTTCTCGGTTGGTACCAACTCAAAATGAAACTGAAATAGCCGTCGAGAAGGCCCTTCTGATTGCTTGCATCATGACTGGTATCAAGATAGATGTGGGAGCATTGATCTTCCAAGAAATAGGGATCTGAGCAATGCAGCATGCAACTTCATTTCCTTTCCCTTGCCTGATCACAGCTCTATGTAAAGCTGTGAAAGTTCCCATCCTGCCAACTGATAAAACTGGAAAGGAAACGAGGGATATTGATATCACACATATCATGGATATCTCTCGTATCACTATTGCTGCTGCCCATCACAGGTTCAGGTCCAAGATCTAATTGATCTAGAGCACAATGACTCCCAGACACCAGTTACTTCTCAGGTTACAATGGCCCCCACTTCCACTTCCGAGCCTACTTCTCAGTCCACCACTGTCCAGCCTACCATCACCATTCCTGCTGTCTCGAAGCTTGGTCTATTGGCTCAGCATGCCAATGCCAAAGTAGATCAGCTTTTGAAGACATTGCCAAATCTAATCAAACAAGCCCTAACGCCCATGCAATCCTCAGTGACGGCCCTCCAACAGCAACAATCAAAATATGAGGATCGTCTACAGCAACTTGAGTTGAGGGTGGAGAAGATAGAGCGGGGTGAAGTTAGAGGGTTGCCTGGACTCAAGAAGGAGGTTGCTTCTATGAAGACCGAGCTCCAAAAGATGCAAAACTTGGAGTTCGATCTATCATCCCTCCTTCCCACAGATGGTGATCAGGTGACAGGCACAGCACCTCCGGACTTAGGTCTTGACTTCACTGCATTGATGACTGATACTGCCCCTCCTACTGCCGGAGCTTCCCAGTCTAAACCCCCTCCAGCCCATATTGTGATCCATTCTGGGGAGGAGTCCGGAGGTTCTGGTAAATCAGAAGATGAGGAGGAAGATGGGAGCGAGGATGAGGAAAGTTCTGGATATTCAAGCGATGATGGCCCTCGGGATAAAGGAAAGCAAATTGCGGATGCCTCTGTCGAGGATGCTATTATTGAGGAGGTTGCTATTGCAGAAGTGGAACAAGTAGAGATGCAGACAACGATCCAGCGGTCTCTAGTAGACATGGCCAGCCCTATAGCTCCATCAGTCACCCCGCCATCAGTGGCCGAGAGTAGCAGCTCACAGGCTCCAGCACCAGCTCCAGCTCCAGCTCCAACTCCTTCTTTGGACCATCCTAAGAGCATTACTCCATTAGTAGAGGTCACTCCTCAGACCGAGCTCTCATCGGTCCCAGCTTCCACGTCCGAGGGTGACCCCTCCAGTACTCAGCCAGCTACTGACTCCCATAGCACTTAGTATGCCTTAGGGAGCCCCCCTCAAACTCATCTCTCTGTTTTTATGCATTGGGGACAATGCATGCTTTTAGTTGGGGGTGGAGGGTCGCATTGTAGATATTTGTGATATTGGAAACTGTTGTACATATGCATATCTTTATGTTACAATCAGACTCTTGTACTTATGTGTATTTTGTGTTCTGTATATATTAGTATGACTTCGGTACATGAGTTATGTTAGGAAATTCGTGATGATGTTAATATTAGTGTTTGTTTTGTGTTCATAATAGCGTTGTGTAAATATGATACCGTTGTCCATATAAAATAAAAACAACAAAAACAAGTAGATAGTGATTAGGAATCAATTCCTCTTTGTTTTTCTTCTCCCGTTTAAATATGATAATGTTTTCCATATAAAAGAAAAACAACAAAAACAAGTAGATAGTGATTAGAAATCAATTCCTCTTGGTTTTTATTCTCCCGGTTCTTTTCCAAGTGTGTAATAGTAGAACCAGGATCGTAGAATGAATCATTTTGACCGGTTTGGTGTAATTGCCTAGTATCAAGCATTTGTGTCTGTACATAGCATATACCCTTCCACATATAAAAAAAATATTGTTTTTGTCGACTTTTCCCGATGATGGATAGATTAACAACTTTCTTAAGGGAATTAGTCTTTGTGATCAACTTTGTGAACTTGAGGCTCGCTCTGTGACTCTATGGCGACCTAGAGTTATACATATGTCTATGATGAAAGCCTTGAGTTGCCAAGTGTTGACTCGAAAGCGTCAAATTATGTGAATGAAACAGTTCGTGTACCATGTGTGTGTGAGTTCTCTGTGTGTATATAACTCTCGTGTTTACTTCTATCATCTAGAACTTACCCGGTTGGTTTTTCAATGCTAATGATAGTATGTTTGGTTGGAGGGATGATCTTAGGCATTCTTTGTCTTATTTGCTATACCTCTGTAGCCTTTCAAGCCGACCTGTACATAAATAATATTACTAGTACCCAATTTGAGCCTTTAAGCCTTTTCTTTGGCCAACTCTTTACAAACCTCTCCTTTTTTTGTAAAATAATCCTCTCTCTTGAACCCGTCCCTCCTTGAACATTTATAACGAGGCTAAAAGCCTAAGTTGGGGGTGATGTCGCAGTGGAGATTGGTAAGGTTGTACATTGAGTTAGGACCACATGCCTCAAAAGTGTTTGTTTTAGATAAAAAAAAAAGAGAAAATATGTGTATGTATATAAAGTATGGAGCCTTGAATAAAATTAGAAGATGTATGTAAGGTGGTTCTATATTGGAAACTAGACGCAAATGAGGCTATGAGGGTTTGAAAAGAAGCAAAGTAAAAAAAATGGAAAATTGTGAGTAGTGTTCAAGGAGGGTGAAGTCACTTATACCCAAATGTCTATCCAACCCTTCTCGAAACCTACATTACAAGCTTAAAAAGTCCTTATGAGACCTCCAACCGAACATTCTTGAATAAGCGGTGAATTAAAATAAGGGCAAGCTTATGGTAAGAAATGTTGTAACACTTGAAGTTCTTTCTGAGAGTGAGTGTATTTGTAAACTGTCCCTTTTTGTTGTCCTTGTAAATATTGTGATTTTGGGACCTTCTTTCTAGTGAGGGTACATGAACTGTGAAGTTAAACAAAAGTTGAGCTTTTGAATCAAATTCAATTGCACTCAACTGAGGGTAACATTTTGTCGCAATGTCTGAGGCTCAAGGTTCACAAGTTGATTAGTTTTCCTTGTATATACTATCAGTTCAGGAAGGGTAAAACAATTATAGATGCATGCTTAAAGTACTAGCAATGAACACCACCCATGGTCATTATCGTTTCATGTTTTGTAAATAAAGTCTAGAATAGGTTAAGTTTTTTTTAGTTGCTTGAGGACAAGCAAGAGTTTAAGTTGGGGGTGTTGAAGTGCCGGAGAATTTCGGCACATTTCAATACTAATTGCTTAGATTTTAGCTTGTTTTAATGCAGTTATCTCCGTTACTTATGTAGTTTCGTTGTTTCTACAGTACGTAATGACTGAGAACCCAAGAACATGGACATGGAAGCAAAAAGATAAGAGAAGAGCAAAATGTAGCAAAAATGTTGGTCTGCGATACACTATGCGATCGCAGATGAGACATGCGAGCCGCAGAATGCACGTCAAATCGCAGACAAAAGCATAGAACTGGGTTAAATCTCAAGTCAAGAATGCGGTCCATTATGCGACCGCAGAACCAACATGCGAGCCACAGAGTGAACCGCAAACCAATCGTGAAGGTCACTGAAGGACGAAGATGCGATGCAAAATGCGATCGCATTTCTGCAATGCGATCCGCATAATTGGAATGCGAAGAATGTAAACTAGGATTCCAGTCTCCGATGAGGATGTTCAAGATGCGAACCGCATACGTGCTCTGCGACAAGAATGCGATCGCATATCAGACCTGAAAGGGCATTTTTCTCCGTTTTCTGTCCCAATTTTGAGTCCACTATAAATAGTTTTATGATGTCTTTGTGGGCTCATCTGGTCTAGTCTTTGAACCACAGTCCAAGACATTAATATTCCTCACTTTTGGAAGCTTTTGGGTGAAGATTCTCTACTTTGTAAGCTTTTATGACATTAAATACTCTTTGGTTTTTATATTGTAGTATGAGTATCTAACTTTAAATACTAAGGTTTTGGACCCTAAATGGGTGTTATGCTAATGGGTGTTTAACATTGAATATATATATAATGGTTGGTTGATAGTTATTTACTTCTCATTCTTCATTTATTGTTGGTGGTTGCAAACATTAACAAGTGCCATTAAATTCTTTCTTTGCTTGGAAAAGTGGGTTAGAATTTGGTAGAAGTAAATATCAATGACTCAAGGCTTTAAACCTTGTTTAATAGAATCGCTTAGGAATAACTGGGCTTTACTTGGAATATATTGATGGTTCTAAATTGCAACTCTTTTATATTTGGGAAAATTATAAAGAGGAAATACTACTTAACTATAGGGAAATATTGGGTAGTCACTTAGACATCATTTGCATATCAAAAGAATCTTCCATTAGAAATATATCATATTAACACTGATAAGCATTACACTCCATTAAAGGGGACACAACCTTGGTTTCTTTAATCCAATTAATTACTCAATAAATATTCCAATTAGTTGATACTTCTAAACAAACTCAATTCATACTCTTGTTACTATAAAACCATTCTCTTGTTACTGTTAACCGAATAGAGATACGACTTTAGTCGAGCAACACACTATAAGAGTAACCTTTTCACACTTATTCCTTGTGGGATTCGACCCCAACCTTGTTGGGTTATTATATGTGACACCGACCGCCTTACACTATTTATTAAAGTGTAATTTCAGCGTATCAGAGCCTCGGGGTAGCAAGGCTAAAACAAGCATCATGCAGTGTTTTATTTACTAAATGATTTTCTTTTGCTTTTTAATTCCCGCAATAAGAATTCCAATGTTACAAAATAATTATGCAATTTATCCAAGCATTTTAATATTTCTTATAATTCGAAGCTTATTATTATTTTTCTCTCATTACTTTACTTATAGAACATTACTATTACTTACCTTGATGAGCCAATGACTGTGACATGCAATGAGACAACGCAACAAATGGACATAGATTCAGAGGAAGATGACATACCAGAAGAGATTGTTAAGGAAGTTGAGAATTTTGAGAATAGACCTAAGTCCAACCTGGACGAGACAGAAGTTGTTAACCTGGGAAATGTAGAAAACATCAAAGAAATACGAATCAGCGTTCACTTATTGTCGTCAAAAAAGAAGGAATACACAGAATTTCTAATAGAATATGAGGACATATTTGCCTGGTCGTATGATGACATGACTGGTCTGAGTACATCTATTGTGGCTCACAAACTGACAACCGATCCAACATGTCCACCGATAAAGCAAAAGATCAGAAAGTTCAAGCTTGATATGAGTCTAAAAATCAAGGAAGAAGTCACTAAGCAGGTCAAAGCTAAGGTTCTCAGGGTAGTAGAATACCCGACATGGTTAGCCAACATTGTACCAGTACCGAAGAAGGACAGGAAGGTCAGACTCTGTGTTGACTACCGGGATCTCAACCGGGCCAGTCTAAAAGACGACTTCCTTTTGCCAAACATACACATCCTGATCGACAATTGTGCCAAGCATGAGTTGTAATCTTTTGTAGATTGTTTCGCTGGTTATCATCAGATCTGGATGGATGAAGAAGATGCTGAAAAAACGGCTTTCATTACGCCGTGGGGAATGTATTGTTACAAGATGATGTCGTTTGGGTTAAAGAATGCAGGGGCCACCTACATAAAGACCATGACCACCATTTTCCATGATATGATACACAAGGAGATTAAGGTATATGTAGATGATGTCATCATCAAGTCCAAGAAAGCCACTGATCATATGGAAGATTTGAGGAAGTTCTTCAATAGACTGCGAAGGTATAACCTAAAACTTAATCCTGCAAAGTGTGCGTTTGGGGTTCCTGCTGGAAAATTACATGGGTTTATAGTGAGTCGCCGAGGAATAGAACTGGATCTATCAAAAGTCAAAGCTATTCAAGAATTGCCACCGCCAAAGAGCAAGAAGGATGTGATGAGTTTCTTGGGAAGGCTTAACTACATCAGTCGGTTCATAGCGCAATCTATAGTTATCTGTTAGCCAATCTTTAAGATGTTGAAGAAGGACACTGCTACCAAATGTACTAATGACTGCCAGAAAACTTTCAACAGAATCAAGAAATACTTGTCAATACCACCAGTCTTGGTCCCACCCGAGCCAGGTAGACCTCTATTACTCTACCTTGCAGTATTAGATGGAACATTCGGTTGTGTTCTGGGGAAGCATGATGAAACGGGGAGGAAAGAGTGGGCCATCTATTACCTCAGTAAGAAGTTCACCTCGTACGAGGCCAGGTACTCTCTGTTAGAGCAGACCTGTTGTGCTTTGACTTGGGTAGCTCAGAAGCTGAGGCACTATTTCTGTGCCTATACCACATATCTCATATCAAGGATGGATCCTTTAAAGTACATCTTTCAGAAGCCCATGCCCACTGGCAAGCTAGCCAAGTGGCAAATCCTGTTGAGTGAGTTCGACATTGTTTACATAACTCAAAAAGCGGTCAAGGGACAAGCATTGGCAGATCACCTTGATGAGAATCCCATGGATGGAGAATACGAACCCCTAAAACGTATTTTCCTGACGAAGAGGTACCATTCATAAGGAGAAGATATCGCAGAATCCTATGACGGTTGGAGAATATTTTTTGATGGAGTAGCAAATTTCAAAGAAGTTGGCATAGGAGAAGTCCTAGTATCAGAAACCGGTCAACAATATCCGGTGTCTGCCAAACTCAGGTTCACATGCACCAACAATATGGCCGAGTATGAAGCTTGCATCCTAGGGCTCAAGATGTCCATTGACATGAACATTCAAGAATTGCTAGTAATTGGAGATTCGAACCTACTCATACATCAGGTGCATGAAGAATGGACAACCAAGGACTCCAAGATACTCCCGTACCTGCATCATGTACAAGAATTGAGGAAAAGGTTCACAAAGACAGAATTCCAGTATGTTCCCAGAATCCAGAATGAGTTCGCCGATGCGTTGGCTACCCTATCATCCATGATACAACATCCAGACAAAAACTTCATTGATCCCATTCCAATAAATATCCATGATCAGCTAGCTTACTGTGCCCACGTTGAAGAAGAATTAGATGGAAAGCCTTGTTTTCATGATATCAAGGAATATTTGGCAAAAGTCGAGTACCTAGAATTTGCAAACCCCACTCAGAAACGCACACTTCGGAGATTGTCCAACAATTTCTTTCACGACGGAGGAATCCTGTATATGAGGACTCCTGATTTGGGATTACTAAGGTGTGTCGACGCAAAGGAAGCATCCAAGCTACTAGAGGAAATTCACGTTGGGACCTGCGGTCCACATATGAACGGTTTTGTCTTAGCAAAGAAGATACTCCGAGCTGGTTACTTTTGGATTACTATGGAAACGGACTGCATCCAGTATGTCCGGAAATGCCACCGTTGTCAGATACATGCAGACATGATAAAGGTACCTCCAAATGAGCTTAATGCAACAAGCTCACCATAGCCGTTCGCCACTTGGGGATGGATGTTATTGGACCAATCGAGCCCGCCGCTTCCAATGGACACAGATTTATCCTGGTAGCAATCGACTATTTCACCAAATAGGTCGAAGCAGCATCTTATAGGGTAGTAACCAAGAAAGTCGTGGCAGACTTTGTCCGTGACCGCATTGTTTGTCGATTCGGGATTCCAGAGTCGATCATTACTGATAATGTCTCCAACCTCAACAACGACTTGATGAAAGCTATGTGTGAAACCTTCAGGATCAAACACAATAATTCCACAACCTACAGACCTTTGATGAACGGGGCCGTAGAAGCCGCTAACAAGAATATCCAATAGATAATGACGAAAATGATAGAGAAACATAAACAGTGGCACGAGAAGTTATCATTTGCTTTACTGGGGTATGCACCTCAGTCGGCACATCAATCGGGGCAACCCCCTATATGCTGGTTTACGGTACAGAGGCAGTCATTCCCCCTGAGGTAGAAATTTCCTCCCTAAAGATCATGCAGGAAGCTGAGCTCGACGACGCAGAGTGGGTGAAAAGTCATTACGAGCAACTAGCCCTTATAGACAGAAAAAAATGAATGCAGTTTGCCATGGTCAACTTTATCAGAACAGAATATCCATAGCCTTCAACAAAAGAGTCAAGCCGAGACTATTCACACCGGGACAGCTGGTGTTAAAGAAAAATTTTCTAGATCAGGATGAAACCAAAGGGAAGTTCTCTCCCAACTAGCAGGGTCCATACATGGTTTACCGGGTTCTGACAAAAGGAGATCTCATACTCGTAGAAATGAACGGAGAAGTCCGGCCAAAGCCGATCAATTCAGATGCAGTCAAGCGTTACTATATGTGATCTTTATGCTTTCCTTATATGATGTAATTTGAATTACGCCTGGCCTGATTCCCGTTTAAGAGGGGATACGTAGGCAGCCCTATGGGTTCGGTCACAATTTAATAAGATTTTCATTTCCTCCGCAATTGGAGACCCTCAAAATTCTAAAGTAATTTCAGCCGATCATCGCAGGCAACAGTCAGAAGCATCGACCCATTAAACTGGGGAAGAATTTGAGGAGGACCCTCAAAATTCCGTAGCAAGAGAGGTTGCAATGTCCTGAACCACGTCATAGTCATCGGTTCATCTAAAAAATTAATATTATTATGTCATATTTTTACGAAATCATGCATGTTTACTACTGAAATTGCTTTGTTTAGCAACGCTACCCAGAGCCAGTGGGGAATACGAACTAACCTCCCCCCTTTACAAACTCACGATTTTTCTTTGGATGCAGGCACTTGGATTGCGCAATCATCAAACATATCATACACTCACGAGATGAACATTATGCAGGAATACAACTCTCAGAATCGTTGCACTTACGCACATTTTCTATCCATATACACCAATGACATTCCGTGTGTCACAATGTCCCCAGCAGTCACAATATCGCAACCTGATATCAGCTAAGAAAGCTCTACTACCACTTGCCATTTTATTTCTTGCATAAGGCTACCATTCTGCCTTCCGAGACTAAACATTGTCTCCATATGCATTTTCTACATAGCATAAGGCTACCATTCTGCCTTCGAGGTTAAGCTCTACCTCCATCTGCATCTGCATGGCTGAAAGATCGCCACCTACTACAATTGCATGGATGAAAGATCGCCACATCATCTACATTTGCATGGCTGAAAGATCGCCACCTCATCTATGTTTGCATGGCTGAAAGATCGTTGCCTCATCTACATTGCATGGCTGAAAGATTGCCACCTACTACGTTTTATGGCTGAAGATCGCCACCTACTACATTGCATGGCTGAAAGATCACCACCTACTACGTTGCATGGCTGAAAGATCGCCACCTACTGCATCTGCATGGCTGAAAGATTGCCTCATACTGCATTTGCATGGGCTGAAAGATCGCCACATACTGCATCTCAAGGGATGAAAATTGCCTCATACTACATACGCATGGCTGAAAGATCGCCTCATACTGCATCTGCATGGGCTGAAAGATTGCCACATACTGCATCTCATGGGCTGAAAAATTGCCTCATACTGCATCTGCATGGCTGAAAGATCGCCTCATACTGCATCTCATGGGCTGAAAGATTTCCATATACTGCATCTCATGGGCTGAAAGATCGCCAAATTATCCAAAGGCGTCATCGTTCGGAGGCACCATTTTCATAGCCCGAGAACACCATGTCATGGCCTGAGGATCCGCTTTAATTTTCTCGCGTATAATTATTCAAAGGCATCATGGCTCGGAGGGACCATCCTCATAGCCCGAGAGCATCATTTCATGGGCTGTGAATCCTTTATTATACGCTTCATGGCCCAGGACATCATGGTCTAAGGACATTATTCTAACCGTCCGAAGACAATCTTCATGGTCTGACGGGAAATTACATCTTGTTTAAATATATGCACGATATATGCTTGTATTGCTTATTTGCAGGTAAATTGGCGAGCAACGTCCATCTCGGTAGAAGCGATCCCGTTCCAGTTCCCGCAGCCCTATCAGACCTTCGCCATTCACCCATTCCTGGATATTGCGTCCGTTCTCAAAAGTCTCTGCGGCCTAAACCTCTTCGAACCATTTCGCTCGGTCAAAATTGGCCATCATATCTTTACCCGACAATTCTTTCATCCTTCCCGGGTAAAGAGGGGCAGCTGTTGATACCCAATTTTTTCCTGTATATTTTTATATACAGAGTACTTTCATAAATAGCATAAATATGTATGTATAAGTATGTCCAAATGTTTTATCATTTTTTCCTATTTTTTAAAAATATTTTTAAACCAATTTATTC
Source organism: Nicotiana sylvestris (assembly GCF_000393655.2). NCBI lineage: Eukaryota > Viridiplantae > Streptophyta > Magnoliopsida > Solanales > Solanaceae > Nicotiana > Nicotiana sylvestris. The sequence goes on along the minus strand of NC_091057.1, from coordinate 87,480,076 downwards.
CTCTATTTTACTCATAAAAACCCAATAATAATTCCCAAAATTATCATTTTTGGTGATTCATTTGTTGGATCCTCATATTTTTACTAAAATATAGGTAAGATAATTTCTGCATATTTTTACAAATTTATTTAGTATTTTTAAAACTAAATTACATGTAATTGCATTGTTAACCTTTTTTAGATTTAATTACGTTTATATCTATAAAAAATTAAGACCAGTATTTTAAATTTGATAATTATGTGCTATAAATCATTTTAGTACCTTTAATTTATTTACAGAAATTATTTTACTATTTTTTATAAATCAAATAGGAAACATTGGCTATTTAAATGTTAGCCCCATTTTATTTCAATTATAGCCCAATTGAACCCAATTTGAAGCCCAATTACCCTAACCCAATTCCCATTTAAACCGGCCCATAACCCATTTAAATGACCCACCCGGACTCCCATCTAATCCAAGTCGTTGATCGTTTAGATCAACGGCTCCCATTAATCCTTTCTTAATTAAACCCAAAGACCCCTCAAACCCTTTTCATTCTTCATAATCCGCCGCCTCTGAAACCCCTCCTCTCCCAAATCCTCTCTACAACCACATCAAACCCTAGCCGGTGCCACCCTAATCCGCTCTAATCCATGGCCTTCCAAGGTCATCGGAGACCTGTATCAACCTCCCACGGCCCCTATGTGTTTGTTCCTATGATCTCATGACTAGATCCTAAAAGGGTTTTGTCCAGTCTTTGCTCAATGACTGTTCTTCGGTCATCTCTGACCTTTCTCCAGCTAGCCATGGCTATTCGAGTCAGACTTTTGACTTTTCTGCTTAGATCGATGGTTTTCAAGGCCTTTCTCGTCACTTGGGGTTCTTCTGAAACCCTAACCTCTAAGGTTTTTTTTTGATTTCTCTTAGATCTGCTTCAGATCTATGTTGGCTTTGGACTTCTAAGCATTTTTCTCGAAGTTTCTTTTTAAAACTCTGCTTTCAAAACCCTTTATCTTTTCCGATTAGGGTTCTTGTTAAGTTATTTCAAAACTTTTCTCTGATTTTTGACATGTTTTGCTATGTTTGCTCATATCATTCTTATACCTGAGTTTGCATGTTAAAAGCCCTAATTTCTTTTTACTGTTTATTAGACGAATGCTTGTTTGCTTGAGTTTTGTCCGATTTGTTTGTTTATCCTCTTTTAAAACTCTACTGTTGTTCAAAATCCTATGGCTTTGAGTTTGAGAATGTTCGTTTAAGTGCATAACTCGATTGATGTTTTTTGTTTCAAAACATTTTATTCTTTTGTGTGATTCTTCTGACTCTGATTTTCTATCATCTCTAAAACTTGATTATGCTCGAAACCCTAATTTTTAAAAGGGGGTTTTCGTCACCTGCTACTGTGAGATCTTTGCATGCCTTTGATATTCGATGTTTTCTTCACTACTGATTCAATGTGACTTGACCTACTAGACTATCATGCTTCGAAAGTTGCTATCTACTAAATTTTGTGCTACTATTGTATGTTATTTCCTTTTTCCAACAGGCTTGACCTTGCATGTATAGTGTTTATGCGCCTTATTTATATGTTGAGTTTCCTTCTTTGACTGATCTTCAAACTTGTGACTGATTTCAAACTTTTCCTTTGTGAAATTCTGATTTCACTCGCCTGTTAAAGTTAACTGATTTCTTTTCCTGTTTTGCCTTACTGAATCTTTTCCAAAATTAGATTATTTCTATACCTAGACTCTATTGCTTACTTAATGTTTTACTACTTCTTTTATGGCAACTGTCAGCCTACTGACAAATTGATTTCTTTCCTTATTTTTAACCTGTCACTGCCCGTTAAGCAAGTGATCCTTTAATTAAAGGCAATCACTTGTATAATTGATTCTGAATCATGATTGTTTCCATGTTTGTAGCTTATTACCTCTCTCTTACTCATTTTAAAAACTATAAATACCTTGTACTTCTTTTCTTTCAAGGACACGAACACAAGGCATAAACACTTGAGTTCAAACACACACTCCACTAAATCTCTCTCTTTTTTTTCTCTGTTACTATTATATTGCTGCCTTACCTAGCCGGCTGAAAGCCAAGGCTAGGCTGTGGGAAACTTGCTTATTTTTCTCTGCATTTGTATTTTTTACTGGTATGTTCTAATTAAGCTTCTGCACCAACAACAACATGATTATTTACTGTTTCTTGCATCCTTGCCTGTCTACTGTTTGTATTTAACCCAATACCATTATTAAAGCATGTTGTAACTTCCTTTTTTTCCTGTTCTGAATTAATGTATTATGACTTGTGAATCCTAAATCCCTACCCTAATGTGTTTAATACTTGTGATTGGTTTGGGGCATGACAGCATTGGACATTGTTGTGCATGACCCGAACCTGATTCCCCTGGGATCATAACCTCCATATTTATCTCATATGTTGTGATTAGGTTACAGGCATGTCAGCACTTCCCATTGTTGTGCATGACCAATGTTAACCCATAACTAAGTGTATAAGCTCATTGTAATGGATTCCCAATCCCCTGACCCCTTTGTATGAAATTGTTAACTCTGTAAAATGCTAATGGTTGTCTCCCTATCATCATTTCCCCTCCTCTATTCCCTCAGTTCTTGAAACTCTATTTTTGCACTTTCACCATCTTCTTAGACTTAAGTTCTACCCCCCCCCCCCCTTATGTGAGCCCTACCTTGGGACCCATGAGCTCCCTCTGAACTTGGACACATAAGGGCTGACATTTCCATACTGCACTCATCCCTATTCTAGTTATGTAACTTGGGTGCGAGCACTGCCCGGGGTCCTATTGAGACCCTTAGGGAACTCTGACACACTCAAGTCCGAGAAAGGTTTTGGATCAATGGCATTTTGAGGTGGTTTATTCCATAACTCAAAGAGGAAGTCAAGAATCAGGCTTCCTCTGGTTGTAACTTTTCTTTGTACTTTTCTGATGTAATTCATTATTTCTAGTTTGTAGTAATTTGTAATAAACATTTGGGGGCTGGCTAGTGAAAAGGGTTGGGTAACTATGTATGCTCAAGGGTAGAAAGCATACCTATAGGACTGTTTTAAATTCTTTGTGTTCAATTTTGCATTTTTTTAGACACCATATCTGTAGGGTTTATCTCAATTTCTTCATGGTCAATGTCACACCTAGATAACCTGCCTATAGGACTTATTTACATACGGCATGCCACTTAGATATCATGCTTTAGGTTCTAAACGACTATAAATAAGTGTCATGTTCATAATATCGAAATCAGTAATATATAGAAATCATGCCTATAGGGATTCCCAAGTAAATCTGGTTCATTCCATTCACATTCAATATTAGATATCATGTCCATAGGGTTTAAAATCAGCAATAGTAGATACCATCGCCTGCAGAATCTAAAACTAGTTCAATTTAAGATCATTCTATTCTGAATCAGTTTTAAATAATCTAATTCCCTTCTTTAACGAGGTTTAGCAAGCATGCCTATAGGATTTCAAATAATTCATTTTGAGTTATTACTTTTTCGCCACATTCTGAATCAATTAGATATCATGCCTATAGGATCCCATCTAAATACTTAGGCAAGACTTAGAGTAATAACCATAAAAAACTGAATCCGCCTTTGTTAATTGCTACAACCAGCAGGCAGGCCTAATTCGAACTTCTTATCTGAGTTATGTAATAAATAGATCCGCTTCAATAATCAAACTCCTCTCGTCTTTAGTATTTTAATCAGTCCTAAAAAGTTAGTGCAAGTCATACTAGTTATGTGCTTTTATTTAAGGAGGTGTATATGGGCGTTTATCTGTTTATATGCTTTCCACAACATGCAGTATGTGTTTTGTATGTTGCCTTAGATTTTTACCCTTTTGAAACCAATCAGCCTAATATCCCTCCTCTTTAGGAATAGTAGTCCTAAGCTCCTCCAGGATTGATAGGAATGGGACGGGTAATAGCATGCAATAGTAATCGAGACCAATCCGCGCTTTAATACCTTAACAGGGTGGGAAGGGTTGATATGGATAGGATGACCGGTGCGCTAATACCACATGTATCCCCTCTTTTGAGGAGTGTCATACCGGGTATCGCATTGATGTGATCCATATTAAATATAAACCTAGGACCCCCTTCCCTTTTATTTGCAAACTCCTTTTTAAAACTCTTATTTTAATTGTTCTTTCTTTTTATGCGTTTAAATCCCCTAATATTTGAGCCCATACTTGTCTATTTTCTAAATTCACAATAAACTGTCTAGCTGGGAACCACACTAATGGATCCCGAGGGCTACCTAACACCTTCCCCTTAGTATAATTTCAACCCCTTACCCTATCTCTGGTTATTCAAACAAAACTTAGAATTGAACCTCATTGGTGTCCTAATGCACCTTAAATCATTAGGTGGAGACTCTTTAAAATTGCAAAACCCAGCTCCCAAAAGGAACAGGTTGTCCCATACCAAATGTCATAAACTCGATTTTGCGAGTAAAAAGGGGGCACGACAGTCACAACCCAAACCTATGGGCTACAACGAGCACATGGTACCTTACTTAACCGAGTACCAAAATAACATATCTTTCTTATTATACTTTCATTAGAAAATGGGCCAAACGGGCCATCATGGGCTAACCAGAATAAACATAGGGGAATACTCAATATAGGATAGCCCAACCTGATATAAAAACTTATACATGTGATATAAGGTCTTATAAGGCCAACATGATCATTTGTAAACTCAAAACATAGGCTGACAAGGCCATACAAGCATCCGTATACATGACATCTATTTACAAGCCTCTAAGAGTACATAATTAACATAAAGGTCGGGATAGGGCACCACCATACCAAACAATACGCGTCTAAATTATACTAACCAAATAAGCAACTCCGGAGTAAATGGAGCGCACCAACATCTTTCGTGGAGCTGATAGCCTACTTGGAGGACTCTCGACCTGTCTATATGGACCTGCGGGCATGTAACGCAGTGTCCTCAAGCAAAAGAGATGGCAGTACGAATAATGTACCAAGTATGTAAGGCACATAAATAAGTACATAAAAGACATGGAATAAATATAAAATAAATGACTCAATCTATAAGTCTGGATAACTCTGTAAATCATGAAATACTTATAGTGTCATGCATATGCGTATGAATGTAATGTAGTGCATAGGTACATGTGTTCATAACATCATCAAGCCTCTGAGGGCATCCATCATATCATCTCGGCCACTGTAGGCAAAATCATCATCATATACCAGCTGATCAGGTGGTGGTGCGTATATAATGTCGTAACCTTTTCCCATATCCTACATACATATAACATACATATATACGCGTATATAATGACATCTGGTCATGGGTAAATGTACATGTATATATGAATGCAATGCATGAGAAGTACGTCAATAAAATCTTTCGGAATGTCCTAAGACCATTATGCCGTTGATTACTATCATGAAGTAAACTTTATCAACTTATGTATTTTTTGAGACCCATGAACAGATGATAGAATAATAGGACACATGGGGAATCAAGAGCAAGAGCATCTCTAACATTCTATGAATAGAGTCATTTATGGAAGTTGTGCATTTTCTCGTTCCGTTTATATCTTATGGATTATGCCAAAAGGAAAGAAGGGATAGCCTTAACATACCTGAGTCGATTCTCTTGACAATCCCTCTTCAATTGCAACAACACGTAATGGCGGATCGAAGTAGGGAAAATCCATTTGATATTCTTGATATCATAGCACGTTATTTCTTATCCTACTAATATCCACTCCATTGAAAGATAACACTTGCAATGATGAATAACAATTAAACTTACTCACCCAACATTGCTAGTCTATAATCCAAAATGGTAAGCATGCCATAACTCCATTCATATTCTCCAAGTTATCTTATCAATAAAGAGACAAAGAATGGCCTAGCTTAGCTTATCAATCCAAGAATTCTATACGTGTAAACAAGGCATCTTATGCATTATGACTCATCATGCCTATTAGTGCCACTTTGGCTTAGATTGATGCCAAGTGGCAGCTCCAAAAAGATATTTATCCATTTAATCATAACTATCCCCACAATTAATCAATTATCTACATAATTAGAAATTATCTCAAATTACTTAAAACAATACTCACTATCATGGTTATGTAGTACCTTGTATGGCATTAGTCCATAAATACTGGGCATCATACCTCGGACGGTATTTTATCCCAAATTGACAAACTTCGACAAAATTTATTTTCTTTGATTTGCTTACCCTCTCACCTTCACGGATTTACTTATCACTTGTTTGAAATAGCATAATGCTTATAATCTCAAAATAATCTAAGTCCGAAACTTAGTTGATTAAGTTACGACGAAACTTTAACATACGAAATGCGGGATGTAACATCTCATTTTCGAGCTTCCATCAATTTACTTATGGCATATTTAACGAGCAAAAACATGGGGTGTAACAATGGGGAGTCTTTATTTTATTCCACTTAGAGAGAAACCATTAGCTATGGATGTTCATGCTCTGGCCAACAGGTTCGTGAGGTTGGATGTTTCGGATACTATTCGGGTTCTTGCTTGCATAGTTTTATGGTCTTCTTTGTTTGAGCGCACTAAGGCACGTTAGTATGATGATTCCCACTTGCTTGTCCTAAAGGATACGATGCAGCACGGTGATGCTAGGCATATAACTATTGGTGATGATGTGGTGTTGAGGCTTCAGAGCTGGATTTGTGTGCCCAATGTTGATGGTTTAAGAGAACTTATTCTTGAGGAGGCTCATAATTTGTGGTATTCTATTCATCCGACCACCGCAAAGATGTACCATGATTTCAAATAGCACTACTAGTGGAGAAGAATGAAGAATGACATTGTAGAGTATGTGGCTCGGTATTTGAACTGCAAGCAGGTTATGTACGAGCATCAGATATTAAGTGGTTTGCTTTAGAGGCTTGATATTCCGGAGTTGAAGTGGGAGCGTATCCCTATGGATTTTGTAGTTGGACTTCCATAGACCTTGAGAAGATTCAACGTTATGTGGGTTATTATCGACAGACTAACCAAGTCTGCTCAGAGTTTCACCCATTAAGGGTGTGATGAGGTTTGAGAAGAAGGGCAAGTTGCCCCTTGATATATTGGTCTTTTAAGATTTTTAAGAGAATTGGTGAGGTGGCCTGCAAACTTGCATTGACAACCAGCCAATCGGGAGTGCAGGTGTTTTATGTTTCCATGCTCCGAAAGTACTATGGTGATTCATCTCATATTTTAGATTTCAGCTTGGTGCAATTGGACAAGGATTTGACTTATGTTGTGGAGCCGGTGGCTATCTTGGACAGGCAAGTCTAGAAGTTGAGGTCGAAGAACATTGCATCAATGAAGGTTCAATGGAGAGGTCAATTGGTCAAGAAGACAAATTAGGAGACCGAGAATGATGTGTGGAGCTGTTATCCTTATTTTTTGGCACTTCAGGTATGTCTCTATATTGGTTCAAGGATGAACGTTTGTTTAAGAGGGGGAGAATATAACGATCCGACTGATTGTTTTGTGTATTTGAGCCATGTCTCCCCTTTTAAAGCTTTCCATATGTGTATTTGTATTTTTAGACTTGTGTGGATGTTGGTGTAGAGCCCCGGGGGCTCGGGTGAGTTTCGGACGCGTTTTGGAGAGTTTTGAGAGAGTTCAGATTTTGCTGGTGCAGGGTTAATGCTGCAGGTCTCGCAAATGCGAGTTCCGTGTGCATTTGCGTACATTACATTTGCAAGGTGGACATGGGGGTTGCATCGTTCGCATTTGCGAACTTTTGTTCGCTTTTGTGATTGGGGAACTGGGCAGGGGTGATCGCTTTTGCAATCATAGGATCGCTTTTACGAATGGGCCTGACTTCGCAAACGAGAAGTCAGGGTTGCATTTGCAACATTTCCTAGGATTAGTAGGCGCCACTTTTGTGATAGTTTTTCCGCATTTGTGAGGGTCGTGATGTTGCATTTGCAACATTCATAGGTGAACCAAAAGTTGAAATTTCGGGAGTTAGTCTCATTTTATCACATTTTGGAGCCCTAGACTCGGTGGGAGGCAATTTTAGAAGGAAATTTTCATACAAAGTTATAGGGTACATGATTTTGACTCAATTTTGATGATATAATATGATTATTTATGAGATTTAACATCTAAATCATGAGAATTCAAAGAGAAATTTTGGAGAATGTTTTTCTAGGTTTTGAAAAATAAAAATTTGAGATTTAAGAGTCGAATTGGACTCGTATTTGAAAACCAAACACATATATGGACTCGTGGTGTTATGTGAGGTCGAGATCTGCCCTTCGGGTTAGGTTTTGACTAGGCGGGCCCAATGTTGACTTTTGTTGATATTTGGAGAAATGTGTAACGATCTTAAGATTATTAATCAAAATTCATTTCTCTTTCATTTGATGATATTAAGTCATTTTTTTAAATATTTGAGCCGAGCGGAGGTGAATTTTAAGAAAAAAGTGCTTTTAGAGTATTGAATTGGCCTGATTGAGATAAGTATCTTGCCTAACTTTGTGTGGGGTAAACTTTCCCTTAGGATTTCGTCTAATTGCATTAATTGCATTATATGGAACAACGTGTACATAAGTAATGAGTGTATATAGGAGCGTATATGTGGTAATTGATCGGATTAGACCTTAGGTTATTAATATCCCTTGAATTGGGAATTTTTTGTTATTTGAAGCACTCTTATTGTTTTTCACTCCTCGTACCCTTGTGATATTGTTGAGATTCTTGTTCATATTATGTTGTAGGCTATGTATTGTTGTGGTTTTGCTATTGTTGTTTGGGCGTTGTGGTGGCATATGTGCATGTATGCGGCAGAATCAGAGGGTCCGATTTTGTGACTGTTGAGGCACCTTGTAAAGACCGGCCTCGGAAGGCTCGAAGTTCAGCTCGGGGCTAGACCCCGAGGGTTATCAATGACCAACTTCGATGCAGTACAAATCAGCGGCTATAATGGACTAATGGGAAGTTCCCAAGGCACATGACTAAAGCTGACCAAGTCTATTTGGCTCGTTCAAGCCCGTACTGAGGCATTAAATGGTTGTACAAGCCATATATCTTTATAATAAATGCATTTCTACTATGTTGGGATTCCCCCTCATAAATAAAGGGGACCCTTGTCATTTTGTAAATGGGTATAACACATTGAATACAAGAACAAGAACGTTCTCTCTGCTCTCTAACTAAAACATATTCTCTTGATTTCACTATTCACATTGATTGCTTACAATTATTGTGTTCTATTTATTGTTCTTCATTTATTGCTCATTATTGACCATAAAGAGCCTTCATCAAAGCTCTTAGTGTTGTTAGCCCTTCATCGGCTATCCATAGCTCAGTATCGAGCTTAACCCCGAGGCCCCGAATAATAGAGCTTGAGGTTCCGACTTTCAACTGCTCGGTTTTCTTAAATACACTATTTTATAGTTCTTATCTTATTTTCTAGTTTCACACTTAGCATATACTGCCCAACACCTAGCATAAAAACAAATCACGTATTTTTAGAACCACAAAATCAAATTTAATTGTAACCATTTTCAAGGTAAACAGTTTGGCGCCCACCTTGGGGATAAAAATAATAGTGATTGTTTTCTTGCTGGTTTACTACATAGCGCAAGTTATCTTTTACACTTTTTCCTGTCAGAGAATCTTTGATTTCAGGTCAAAATGTCTAACTCAGAAAATTCATATGAAAACAACAGTCTTGAAGACCATGGAGAGAATTGTGTAGTTGTTCCAGGTATTGGTGTGCCACCATGAAACCTTGAGGACGCACCAGAGCCAATCCCCGCAGATGTGGTCTCACGTGATGCTCAACACGTCGATATAAGCTCCCACACTAACAGGAGCGTACGACAGGGAGACCAACAAGAAGCTCAGAAAACCCCAGCTCAGGAGGAACAAGAGGTTAGCATTCACGTTATTTTTGAAATGTTACAGGCACAACAGCTGGTGCTTGCTCAACTGCAAAGCCATAAAAAACTCCAAGCAAAGCAGCACCGGAAATGGCTCCTCGAACCGAATAGGTACTGGAAATATCGAGTAACAATGGGTCAGCAGCCGACCCCGCTATTATAAAGATTCTTTAGGAGCTCACAAAGAGAATTTAATCAGGCAAAAAAATGATAGAAACCAACGACAAAAAGGTAGAGACCTACAACTCCAGGGTCGATCAGATCCGGGGCGCACCCAGACCCTAAAGGGTGTCGATTCGAAGAAATTCATACAAAATACATTCCCATAAAATGTTGCTCCAAAACCTATTCCGAAGAAGTTCAGAATGCCCAATCTCCTGAAGTACAATGGGACCTACGACCCCAACGAGCATGTCATAGCTTACACTTGTGTGGTAAAAGGCAATGATCTGAAGGACGACGAGATCGAATCCATCCTACTAAAAAAGTTCGTAGAGACACTCGCAAAAGGGGCCATGAAGTGGTATCACAACCTAGCTGTTAATTCAATAGACTCATTTGCCATGCTGGCAGATTCTTTTCATAAAGGCGCATGCTGGTGCCATCAAGGTGGCTACAAGGAAATCTGATGTCCTCAAAATCAAACAGAAGGAAAACAAGATGCTGCAGGAGTTCGTATATCGCTTTCAAATGGAATGAATGGAATTACCACTAGTCTCCGATGACTAGGCAGTGCAGGCCTTCACCTAAGGCTTGAATGAGCGAAGCTCGGTGGCTTCGAAGCAGATGAAGAAGAATTTTGTTGAATATCCCGCTGTGACTTGGTCGAATGTTCACAACTGACACCAATCAAAGATTAGGGTCGAGAACGACTAACTGGGAGCCCTCTCGGGCTTGGTATATCCAAGCAGACTCCTAGCAAAGGAGCCAAAGCCAAACAAATAAAGGTATCAACCGTACACCAAATATAGGAGAAATGCCCCAAGGCTTAACATACCCCGAAATGGTCGAAGAACGGATCGAGGTCAGAATCCTCGTGGACTCATGAGCATAGTCGAATTTCAATAGGCACATAGGACCGACAGAGGCACCCTACCTATTGGAATACAACTTCAACGTTGATATTTCAGACATCATATCCGCCATCAGTTAAATCAGAGACACCAGGTGGCCAAGACCTGTACTATGAAATCCTTCGTAGAGGAACCCTAACTTAGTGTGCGAATTTCACGACACACACGGTTATAGGACCGAAGATTGAAGACGACTCCGAGAAGAAGTAGCCCGGCTACTCAGCAAAGGGCACCTCCGAGAGTTCCTTAGCGACCAACCCAAAAATTAGTTCCGGGAAAGAGAGGCAAACAGGAAAAATGAAGCAGATGAAAGGAAACATGTCATCCATATGATCATGGGAGGAGTCGACGTCCCATAGGAACCCACTATCAGAAGAACAAAAATATCCATCACCAGGGAAAAGCGAACATGAGGTTATGTACCTAAGGACGCTCTCACATTCAGCGATGAGGACATCGAGACCCTGTCTCAGCCTCATAACGACGCACTGGTAATCTCTTTTCTTGTGAAAATATTTCAAAGTAAACGTGTACTTGTGGATCTAGGCAGCTCGACCAACATTATCAGGTCAAGGGTCGTGTAGCAGCTCGGACTACTCGACCAGATCGTGCCCTCTTCTCGAGTCCTCAACGGATTCAATATGGCGAGCGAGACAACCAAAAAGGAAACACCCTCCCGGTCAACATGGCCGGAACAACCCAAAATGCCAAATTCCATGTCATCGATGGAGACATGAGGTACAACACCTTGCTTGGAAGACCATGGATACACTACATGAGAGCAGTACCATCAACCCTTCATCAAATGATGAAGTTCCCAACAAAGGACGGAACAAAAACTGTGTGCGGAGAACAACACGCCGCAAGAGAGATGTTCGCGGTGCACGACGTAACACCGGCATCAACGCCTTCATTATCGAAGGAGCCATGGGATAAGCAAACGATGAAATAGAAATCACAAGACACGTTCTCGGCTATACCCGAATAAAACAACCAAAGGACAGTGCCGCGTCCTCGGAGCAATTGTTGGAAACATATCGAGGCTCAAAGCGCCATCGCCACTGAGGTATGACAATCTCCCTTTGTATTTACATCTTACACTAACCTTTGTGTAGATGTCCAATCAGAATAGTCGAAGCGCTATCTAGCTCGATGTCATGCCCCAACCTTGGGAGGCGTGGATGGCACCTGGTGCCGTACTAGCCTGAGCGAACCACTCAGAAACTCGTTCATTCCTTTTGTAACTATCATGGGCTAACATGGCCACAACTCGTAATGTACTATTGTAAGTGTGCAAATATTATATCAATGAACCATCGTTCTTAAAACATGAATACATATGGGCCGTCAAGGTCTCTGACATAATGTACATAATAAACCTGTGTCTACAAAGCCTCTAAGATTATTTGACATAAAATGGGACAGGGTACCGGCCTACTCATAAGTCTGTAGAAAAACTCTGACATGATAACTTATAGACACGGCTGCACTCCGAATGAGGTGGAGTCTTACCGATCCTTCGCTTAATGCTAACCTCATCTACTCTGAGGCCTCGTCAACCTGATTGTCTATACCTGCACGCATGAATGCAGTGTCCCCAATAAAAGGACGTCAGTACGAATAATGTACCAAGTATATAAGGCGGAACTGAAACATAATAGTAAGTCATCATTAATTAAGGACATGGAAGAAACATGGGGTAAATGACTCAACTTGTAAGTCTGGATAGCTCTGTAAGTCATGAAATATTAATAATATCATGCATATGCGTGTGAATGTCATGTAATGCATAGGTCTGTACGTATATAATATCATCAAGCCTCTGAGGGCATCCCATCATAATCGTATCATCTCAGCCACTATGGGCAAATCATCAACGTATACTAGCTGATCAGGTGGTGGTACGTATATAACGCCGTAACTTTTTCTCATATCCCATATACATATATATACATATATACGCGTATATAATGTTGTTTGAGTCATATTTTAGCCACTGTGGGCAACATCATCATCGTATACCAGCTGATCAGGTGGTGGTGAGTATATAACGTCATAACCTTTACCATATTCCATATACATATATATACGTGTATATAACGTCATCTGGTCATGGGTCAACGTGCATGTATAAATGCATGGAATGCATATGAAATACGTTAATAAAATATCTTGTACGTCATAAAACTATTATATCTCTGATTAATATAATGAAATAAATTTTACCAACTTATGTATTTTTGAGACCCATGAACAAATGATAGAATAATAAGACTTATGGAAAAACAAGAATATATGCATTTCTAGCATTTCTACGAATAGAATAATTTATGGAAGTTGTTTATTTACTCGTTTCGTTAGTGTCGTATAGGTCATGCCAAAAAGAAAGAAGGGATAGCCTTAACATACCTGGAGCAGGGGAAAATCCGTATGAAATAAATTGATTTGGAAAAACGCTCCTATCGGTCCTATTTTGAAATTCAGTAGGATAATGGCCTGTTCTCTGAAGTCTGAAATATGGAGCTTCCACTTGCACTTTGAAACTTAGTGAAATGTTATAATTTGAGTATATATAAGATCTAAATCAGTCATAATGATATGTGTAATTCTTTAAGTGCTCATAGATTTTCATTACATATTACAATAATACACTTCTAAAGTAAATCCCTTTTATTGCATTCTCAAACACGTCAAATATAAGATGTTATTAAGGCTATTTGTGCCGAATTACTCTGGCAAAATATAGTTTTGCCTATACCTTATTTTAAGATATTGAACAAGCCAGAAATTGACACCCTATCAAACGTGACCATGAGTCATAGTTTTTGAATTGTGGCTAGCTGCCACGTTTGAGACTATCCATCCTTACCCAATTGCACTAATTAATTGATTATGTAGTATCCCGCTATCCGGTAATTAACCAATTACCTGTAAAATTAAAAATTATTTTAATTACTTAAAATTTTACTTATTTTTAATACACTTTATACACCGTACTATTATGATCATGTGGTACCATGTAAAATAAATTCATACGATGTTATTTCATTGAAACATCCATGTAAAAATACATATATTTTCTCAATTTTATAATTTTCCTAATTTCATATAAAGAGTAAAAATTCTTGTACGCTTAATTCTTAAAATAATAAAAAGATAATCTTCTTTGTGCAAAAATAATTTCAAAAAAAATCTCATAAACTTTTTTATATTATGTGTATAATTTAAAACCTATTCGAAAGTAGTAATATTAATAACTATATAAAATTAGATTTTTCAAACCTTTTCTTTTCCTTTGCAAAAAATGTTCCTCTCAAAATACCATATCAAATATATATATAACGGTATCAAGGTTGTTAAACTTGCGGGGTGTAACACTCGAAGACCTTAAGCTTTCAAAGCACACGTTGCACTCTTTTCCTTCGATCGGGTTTTATCCCAAGAAGGGTTTTACCGATAATGTTTTTAAAGAGGCATCTATATGCTACCTAAGGAGAAATTCACAAGTGTTCAAGGCTTCTCTTCAATCAACCTCGAACACTGGTGGGCATCCCCCCGGAAGATCATCTTCTCGAAGAAGCCAAGATGGCCAAAAAGGGTCTTAATAGGAAAATAATGTATCGGGCCAAACGGTCGAATGAACCATGTCCGCATAGAATAATTGAGCCCTTGACAAAAAACATGTATACTTGTACCAAGTAATCAAAGAATATCTTATCCAAAATCAAAACACTTTACGCCTCAAAGAAGTATGCTACTTTAAGAAGAAACGGCTTCAGAGCCAGAAAATTTCCCGAACACTCGGGGACTGACGCCAAAAACCCGAGGCCACATGACCTCCGGGTTGGAAACTTCAAGCTCGTAAGCCCTCAATAAGGCAATACCAAGTTTATAAGGAACGTCTTTAGAAGCCAAGAAACTGTCGATGACTCGGGGACTGTTGCTGACTGTCACCACCATCGATTTGCCTTTAAGACCCCATGCGGGCAACCTCGGGCTCATAGGGCCTTCATAAGGCAAAACCAAATCTGTAAGACCTCAAGCAAGGCATGAGTTATACTTGTACCAAGTAACCAAATCTGTAAGACCAAAAGCAAGGCATGAGTTATACTTGTACCAAGTAACCAAATCTGTAAGACCTCAAGCAAGGCATGAGTTACACTTGTACCAAGTGACCAAATTTGTAAGACATTGCAAAAGGCATAATCTCAATTTTAAAGCTAAGGCTATATATTCAAACTCGTAAGACCCCTAAAAAGGCATATCCTCGATATAGATGCCAAAGTTACTTCACTCGGGGACTGAAAGGCTATGGCCAAATACAATGACTACGGTCACAAGGTTGTACCAACCAAGCTAACATGACTTGGGGATGCCCGACCGTCGCTATAAAATCACTGGCCTTCAATTACTTCGAAAAGAACCGGTTAATAAGGCTACCCTCGGCATAGGCAAAAGAGCTTCGATCATATCAGCTCAAAACAATAGGCTTCGAAACAATTCAGTTGTCGAGCGAAACCTCCTGAGATGCTCATTTATTGCTATATAAAGGCTCACAATCTAGGTTCTTATCGAACCGTCGAAGAGTCGGGCGAGCACAAAACTCCATAAAGTCTTTAGCGAGGGAAAAATAAATCTTACATTAGAGGTCGTACCGACCCAATGCATAAAATCCATTGTCGTCAGCCCACATTAGAGGTCGTACTGACCCAATACCTAAGAGTCACTGCCGCTAGCCTACATTAGAGGTCGTACCAACCTAATGCATAAGAGCCACTATCGCCAGCCTATATTAAGAGGTTGTACCGACCCTACGAGTAAGAGCTTAAGGGCCATCTTGAAATTCAAAAACTTAACGGTCAATAAGCTCTAGTCGAAATCCGACTCGGAGACTGAGCTCGAAAGATTTAACTAAAAACGCCTAAGGGCAAATGTATAAGAGCATACGAGATAGCCTAGCAAGCCCAGGGCCAAATTATAAACTTAAGGGTTTTTACTCAAAGGCTAATTCGTCAGGCTAACCATTGACAAAACGTCAAAACTCAAGACAATGCAAAGACTAAATTTGTTAATGCTCTCTAAGAGCCCTGTACAAAGAATCAAAAAGAAAAAGCCTAGTCTACGTCTCCCTTGGGAATTGTGGCCCATTGGCCTCTTCCTTATTATCTTCGGCATCGGACAAAAGGAACTTGGCGTCGTATTCATCCGTCTTGGCCTGTGCTATATCTTTCGAGAGATCGAAGCCCTTAGCATGAATCTCTTCGAGAGTTTCCCTCTGAGATTTGCACCGGGCATATTCTTCGCTTCTGCTCTCTCGATCGGAAGCACCTCTCAACTTAGCTCAACCATCAGCAGCTTTTTTTAAATAGACGGCTATTTTCTTGTCTACCTTAGCCGAAATATCTTCAGCCTCAGCTCGGGCATCCACGACCTCGACCTTCATCTCCAAAATCTCGGACTCGAGCCTTGCAATCCTACTCGTCTGAACCGAGTTATTCTCACGGGAGTTCCGGAGCTGCACCTCAAGCGCAGAAACCTTGGCCAAAGAATTCTTCTTGACCACAACGTGGGCATCTATCTGAGCCCTTAGCTTGCGGCACTCATGCTTGGCCTGGCCGACCTTGCCCCAAAGGCGTTCCAAATCCTCTGACTTGCTCTGCAACTGAGGTATCAAAGTATGAGTCCCTGAGGTTAGAAGAAGAAGCATACATTCTCTCAGAGCAAAGGTTACCTATTTCTCAAGATGGCTTTCGTAGTTCAGGCTCCGATTCCCTTTGTACCGTAGGTATACCAACTCGTCTCCCCTCTTATCACAAAGAAGCCTGAGGGATTTCTCCCCATCCAAGGATTTCCTCAACCTGGCTTCACGATGGAGCAGCTCGGACTTGAGCTTGTCAAAGGCCTATGAAAAAAGAGTTCAATAAGAAAGTGGGAGTACAAAACTAAAAAACTAAAACAATTGGCCAAAACTCACCATGGAACAGAGCCGTTGAGCCTCCTCAAAGGTCGAACGTATGTCTACCGGCCTTGTCTCATCTGCCCTAGCAGAACCGCTCTCAATTGGAATGTGATCGCTCGAGACCTGGCTTGATATGGGCGGCCCCTAGTCTCGAACACCCTTCAAAGTACCTCCAAAGGGAAGAGAAGACGGCGGCAAAGAATCCTTATCCCTCAAAGTACCTTCGACGGGAAAAGAAGATGACGGCAAAGGAAGAGCCACTTTTCCAAGGCTAGGAGCCTCGGCTACCGCAGGATCAGCAGATACATCTTCTTAGGGCCTCCGGGAAGGACTTGCCTCGCTACGAGCATCTTCGCCCTACAAGGTTCCTTCCGTTTGTCATTATTCCTCGGTCCTGAGGCCGACGACCGCCTCCTCTCCAAGGGAGCACGATCTCTCCTCAGGAAATTCTCCAATGCCTGTGGCGACGGAGTTAGTACACACAGAGTACCCTCTAAAGAAAGCAAACCACGCAACATGTACCATGGTGTTTTTCCTCCCATCTACCCTTGGATAGATCTCGCCACTTGCGCTCGTCATAGGTCAAGCGGGCAGCCAGCTTCCAAGCCCAATCCGTCAGGTCGGAGACCTCGTATGGAATCCATGAGTTTGCTGCAAAAAGAAAAAGAAAGTGTCTTCACAGAATCCGTCTCCACCATGAGCAAAACGATAAAAAG
Source organism: Nicotiana sylvestris (assembly GCF_000393655.2). Taxonomy (NCBI): domain Eukaryota; kingdom Viridiplantae; phylum Streptophyta; class Magnoliopsida; order Solanales; family Solanaceae; genus Nicotiana; species Nicotiana sylvestris. Next base: position 87,462,393 of record NC_091057.1, on the reverse strand, counting down.
ACAAGTGTACCACTTACGTGTGACATTCCATTCCTCGGGAAATGGCAGGAACTCCGTGGGGATAACATCGGCAGTCCTTACTCGGATGAATTGATTCATCCATCCTCGGTCCTCATCTTTTTCACCATCAACAACGAAGGGCCTGGTTGATTGGCATCGCAAAACTATCAGGCCTTGGCAATGAAACGGTCGGTACAATCTGATAAGATGGCTAAGGGTGAACTCGAGCCCGGCTTCTTCCACAAAGAACCTCATCTTTAGCACTATTCTCCAGAACGACGAGTGAACCTATACCAAGGTATCCCAATATCTTTGACAGAAGTCAAGCACAACTCTATTGAGAGGGCCCAACGTGAAGGGGTACGTGTATACATTCAAAAAACCCTCTGTATGAGCCGTGATGTCCTCTTCCGGAGAAGGTACCTGTAGTACTACCTTTTCTCCCCATCGGCAGTCTCTCCTCACTGCCTCGAGGTGTTTCTCTCCTATTGACAAAGTAAACGTTGATGCATGATCCCGGTAGCCCTCGACATTGGGAGGCCTCTCTAGCGGAAGGTCCCTCCTCGAGACAAAGCATCTTAAGATTGGCTAACCAGGCACTAGCGGTGTGCCACCAATTGAGAGGGAAGAAGAAGCGGAACCCTCCTCTTCTTGGTAAATGGATTTAGGCGTGGCAGCCATGGCTATAATAAAACAAGAGAAAGAAAACGAAAACTCAGGCGAAAACTTTGAATTGAAATGATGGAAAAGCTGACGCAAGGAAGAAGGATTCCATGAAAAGGGATAGCTGCTCAAAATAGCGGAATCCTCATAAAAGAGGGAAATAAACTCATATGTAGAGCAGGTGGCGACTGTCTACCTACCCTAAAGGTCAATTAATTCCAACTAGGTCATTATCGCCTTCGGGGAAATGTACTGGCATGATCACCTCGATCATTTCAAGAACATGTCATACAGTTAACACTGTCACACAATGTTCAAAGGATCAAAAAGCTCCGCATTAACTAAGCCTCGAGATGGTACCCAATCTCGAGGATATCTGTCAAAATGAAAATAGGCTTTAAGTAGCAATCTACATCACTCTGAGCCTCGATATGGTGCCCGATCTTGAGGATCTCTGTCAAAATTAGAATAAGCTCTAAGGAGTTATTCATATAAACCTAACCTCGAGGTGGTACCCAATCTCGAAGATTTCTGCTATTACAAGTGCAGGCCATTCGCCCAATTCTTTGGACCTCGAGCTACCTGAGCTCGAGGCAGTTCTCACTCGAGAATTACTAATAAAGCCTTAGGGCTATTTTTGCCTTCAGATCAAGATTAAACGCCCTCTCGATTACTTTAGTCCAGGGGTCATCCGTGTCCGGATGTATCCTCATCTGGGGAATATCTATAACGCCTTAGGGCAATCTTCACTCTAAGTTCAAATCATGTTTTTAGGCCGCCCGAGCTTGAGCTAACACTCACTCGAAGACTGTCTGTGAAAGTCCTAGGGCTATCTTTATTCTCAGGCATTTGAGCAATTTCTCCCTCAAGGGCTATATACAAAGAATGGAAGGCTAAGTTTTGTTCTAAAAATTTGAAGCCCTATTCTCACTCAACTCAAAGTCGGGGGTCCCGACGGTCTAAGTTTGAATCAATTCAATTTGGTCCCAGTCCGAGGAATGGCAAAGGGTTGCACAGAATATCATATTAACCAATCAAGAATCGAGGGAATACTTATGCCTGGGCCCGGTGTTCGGACCGAACGGTGGAGTCATGTGCTCAGATTCTTCACAAACGCAAATAAAGGGAAATCCAGCATTAATCAGAGACAAATTGAAGAAACATCTTTGTATAATAAACGATGATTACAAAAAGCCCATGAAGGGTCCTTACACATGATTACAAAAGCCCACGGATGGTCCTTACACAGAAACAAAAGGGCGAAAAAATAACAGCTAAAAGTCTAATCTACTCTCAAGGGTACATCATTGGAAACAATATCTTCAAGAACCAATTCCTCGGGGTCCTCATCTCGATCTTCGAAACGGCGTCATCAAGGGTGAAGAAGAAGCAGAAAACGATGAAGAAGAAGCAGAAAAAGATGAAGAAGTGGCTAGGTGAAAAATTTGGCGAGTATGGGTCTCGCCAGCACTACTATTAGGAAGCCACTTCTTGAGACATTGCACCGGTGTGTGATGTGAAGGTTAGAAGCGTAACGACCCGGCTGGTCGTTTTAAGGAGTAACACCCTGATCCCCTATTAACTTTTTTCCTCATGTTTGTTTATGTTATTTTGATTCGCTGGGATGTTTGGTTTTGAGTTTCGGAGTGTTTTGGGACACTTAGTCCCTAAATGAGAGTTTACGTTGTAGAATTTGGGCCGTAGTAGGATCAGTGTGAAGAAGACCTCGGAATGGAATTCCGATAGTTCTGTTAGCTCTTTTGGGTGATTTCGGTCTTAGGGGCGTGTTCGGATGGTGTTTTCGAGGTCCATAGCTTATTTAGGCTTGGAATGCCAAAAGTTGAATTTTTGAAATTTCCGGTTCGATAGTGAGTTTTTGATATCGGGGTTGGAATAGAATTTCAGAAGTTGGAGAATCTCCATAGTGTTTCTTGTGACGTGCTTGCAAAATTACAGCTCATTCGAACGAGGTTTGATAGCCTTTTTTATCGAAAGTGTAATTTGAGAGTTTTTGGAGTTCTTAGGCTTGAATCTGATGTTAAAATGGTGTTTTGATGTTGTTTTGAGTATTTTGAAGGTTGGAACAAGTTTGAATGATGTTTTAGGATTGGTTGGCATGTTTGGTTGAGGTCCCGAGGGCCTCGGGAGTGTTTCAAATGCTTAACGGGTCATTTTTGGACTTAGAAAGATTGCAGATTTTCTGCTATTGTGTTGCAGAGAAAGCCTTCATCGCGTTCGCGAGAGGGTCTCATGTTTGCGTAGAGCATCTGGGTGAAGCAGCTAAATCGTGCTTCACATTCGCGATGATGTACCGCGTTCCCGAAGGTACGGACCCTTTGGTCTTCGCGTTCGCGACATGGTCCTCGCGTTCGCGTAGGGTCTGCTAGTGTAAGCTACGCGTTTGCGAGTGGACCCTTGCATCCGAAAAAGAGGAAGACTGGCCAGTGGATTTTTGTGCATCACGTTTGCGACAATGGTCTCGAGTTCGCGAAGAAGAACGCGTCTAGGCAGAATATAAAATTTCAAAGTCGAGGGTTTAGCCATTTTTATCAAGACTAGGGATTGGGAGCTCGGATTTGAGCGAGATTTTGAGGAATTTTCAGATATATCGATTGGGTAATGATTATTAACTCCTTTTTGCGTATAACCCAATAATTTAAACGTGAATTCATCATCTAATTTCGGATTTGGGTGAGAAATTGGGGAAAATTTGGAAAAGTTCTTAGTCCTAATTTTCAAGTTTAGATTGGGGATTTGACATTTGGATTTGGATAATTTTGGTATGGTTAGACTCGTGAGTGAATGAGGGTTCATAATCCGTAACTTTTACCCGATTCCGAGACGTGGGCCCGGGGGACGTTTTGGTTATTTTTCCTACTTTCGCGTATTAGTTTAGAATTTATTAGTGGAATCAGTTTCTTGAAGTTATATTTACATTATGCAATTGAACTGAATAGATTTGAGCCATTTGGAGTCGAGTACTTATGGCAAGAATGTGGTTTCAGGTTGATTTTGAGCCAGTTCGAGGTAAGTGGCTAGCATAACCTTGCGTGGGGGAAACTCCCCTTAGGATTTGGTATTATTGATATTTGAAATGCCTTGTACGTGAGGTGACGAGTGCGTACTTGTGCTAATTGTTAAAAAATCCGATTTTCATTAAGTAACTATAATTGTGTTTCCTTTCCTGTTTATACTACTTGAAATTTAAGTCTGTTGTTAGCTTATGGAAGCATGTCTAATTGACTTAATTTCTTTATTTGCTCAAACTGCCTTATTTGGATTATGTGCAGCATGCTAGGCTAGAAATATCTGTTTTATCTTGGTATGGAATTTGAATTGAATTGTGTATTCTTCGTGTTGTTGTTGTGTGTTTACTTTGGGACTGTGGGACGGTATCCAGGGAGTTCCCCCCTGCATGTTTACTTTGGGACTACGGATTTGTATTCTGGTAGATCCCCCTGCACATTTACATTGGAACTACGGGACTGCACCTGGTAGATTCCCCCTGTAGTGGATATTTACATTTGGGACTACGGATCGGATTTCTGGTAGATCCCCGCGCATTATGAGATGGACTACGGGACTGCACCCAGGATATCCACTGGATATTATATTTGGGGACTATAGAACGGTATCCTGGGAGATCCCCAGTTGTTACCTCTGTGTTGAGCTGTATTTCTTTCTGTGATTATTTTATCTCTGTTATAGTTGTTGTTGTTCTTTATATCCTGTGTTACTTCTTACTATTGCACTTAATTATACTTTCTTATTCTGTACTATTATACCTTGTATTTCATTTAACCTCAGTAGGGCCCAGACATTCCTCATCACTAACCGACCGAGGTTAGTCTTGGCACTTACTGAGTACCACTATGGGGTACTCATGCCCTTTCTGCGCATGTTTTTCATGTGCAGATCCAGGTACTTCGACTCAATCCTACCACCCTTGAGGCGAGGCGATTTTTCCCAGAGACTTCGAGGTATATCTGCCGCGGCCGTAGATCGAGGAGTCCTTTTCTATTCTCTCTTTAAGTGTTAGCCCTTTTGTGTTTTTTTTTCTTTTGTTAGACATTCTGGATTTAGATACTTGTAGACATTCAAAGGCTTGTGATTTCATGAGATTCCGGGTTTTGGGAAAATATAGTTCTAGTTTGAGAGTTGTATTGCGTATTCCGAGCGGCATCTTAAATGTTTTATTTTGATAATTTTTTACATTTTTGGCTAGTTTTATTCTGTTACTTTCTATTTCCTCAATTTGTTAGGCTTACCTAGTTGTAGAGACTAGGTGCCGTCACAACAGTTCACAAAGGGTGAACTCGGGTCGTGACAAGTTGGTATTAAAGCTCTAGGTTCATAGGAGTCATGAATCACAAGCCGGTTTATTAGAGTCTCGTGGATCGGTACAGATACGTTTGTACTTATCTAAGAGAGGCTATGTAACCGTTAGGAAAATTCTACTTCATTTGATTTCGATGTTGTGCGAGATTTTTGACATCACAATCCTAAACCTCTGTCTTCCATTCTCTCATAGATGGTGAGGACACATGCTACCGAAGGTGACCAGACACATGTGCCTCCTACGAGAGCCATCAGAGGTCGAGGTCGGGTAGAGGCCTAGGACACGCACGAGGTGCAGCTAGAGCACCCGCGCGAGCTACTACAAAGGAGCCACCAGTAGTTCCAACTGGAGCCCATGCGCCTGATACGCCTACTGCTACTACTACTCCAGCACTTCAGAAGACCTTAACATAGTTCCTGAGCATGTTTGCTACATTGGTTCAGGCGGGATTGATTTAGGTTGTACCAATTACTTCACAGATCGAGGAAGGGACCCAGACTTACGCTGCCCCCACTCTAGAGCAATAAGTTCGCATTGGTTAGGTTTCAGGTGTCATGGCAACACACGTCTGTGGTCCTAGTTCAGCGGGTGGTGAGGATCTCTTGCCGAGTAGAGTACAGGTGGGTCTAGGAGAGAGAGCATAGGGAAGCGAGGAGACCTCATATACTGGAGAGACCCAGTGGTCCTTATCTTGCAGGCAGGGTGCGGCATGGTAGAGGTTTTATGGGTCAGCCAATTCAGTTTGCGTTTTAGGCTTTGCATAGTGTTCAGGAGTCTCAGAGTACCCGTACCTCATAGTTCCCACAGCTACGTCAGCAGCGAGGTTGTTTTGAGTGTGGTGACACACACCATGTGGTGAGAGATTGCCCTACACTAGGGAGGGATGCACCTCCACAGACTTCTCAGCACAGCATGCTCCGGAGAATTCCTAAGTTATGATTTCAGCACCAGTTGCTACCCCACCTACCTAGCTATCTAGAGGTAGAGATAGAGGCCGCCCTAGAGGGGGAGGCCAGGCTAGATATTTTTCCCTTCCTGCCCGGACTGAGGTTGTTGCCTCCGATTCTGTCCTCACAGGTATTGCCCTAGTCTGTCATAGAGATGCATCGGCTTTATTCGATTCAGGTTCCACTTATTCTTATGTGTCTTCTTATTTTTCCCCACATTTGGGCGTATCTCGAGATTTTTTAGGTTCCCCTATTTATGTTTCTACTCATGTGGGGGATTCTCTTGTTGTGGACCGTTTTTATCGGTTGTGTGTGGTTGCTCTTACTGGTTTGAGACTAAAGTCGATTTATTATTGCTCAGCATGGTAGATTTTGATGTTATCTTGGGCATGGTCTGGTTGTCGCCCCATTATGTTATTCTTGATTGTCATGCCAAAACCGTGACGCTGGCCATGCCAGGTGTACCGCAAGTAGAGTGGAAGGGTACCTTAGATCATACTTCCAGTAGAGTTATTTCATTCCTTAAGGCTCGGCGTATGGCTGAGAAAGGGGTGTGACACATATCTAACTTATGTGAGAGATGTCAGTATTGATACCCCTACAGTTGATTCAGCCCCAGTAGTATAGGATTTTTCTGATGTGTTTCCAGCTGATCTTTTGGGCATGCCGCCCAATAGAGATATTGATTTTGGCATTGATCTATTGTCGGGCTCTCAGCCCATTTCTATTCCTCCGTATTGTATGACCACTCCTGAGTTAAGGAGTTGAAGGATCAGTTGCAGGAATTGCTTGATAAGGGTTTCATTTGGCCCAGTGTATCACCATAGGGTGCTCCTATTTTATTTGTGAAGAAAAAGGATGGTTCTATACGTATGTGCATTGATTATCGCCAGTTGAACAATGTTACAGTGAAAAACTGTTATTATTTGCCTCGTATTGATGATTTGTTTGACCAACTACAGGGTGCATAAGTGTTTGTTAAGATTGACTTGCGTTCAGGTTACCATCAGTTCAAGATTCGGGAGCCAGATATCCCGAAGATTTTTTTCAGGACTTGGTATGGTCATTACGAGTTTCTTGTTATGTCATTTGGGCTGACCAATGCCTCAGCGGCCTCTATGCATTTGATGCGCAGTGTGTTCCGGCCATATCTTGACTCATTCGTCATTGTATTTATTGATGATATTTTGGTATACTTCCAGAGTCAGGAAGATCATGAGGAGCACCTGAGGATAGTGCTTTAGACTTTAAGGGAAAAGAAGTTATATGCAAAGTTCTCGAAATGTGAGTTTTGGTTGGATTCTATGGCATTCTTATGCCACGTGGTATCGAGTGAGGGTATTCAGGTGTATCCGAAGAAAGTGGAGGTAGTGTAGAGTTGGCCCAGATCATCCTCAGCTACAAAGATCCGCAGTTTTCTTGGCTTGGCAGGTTAATACCGTTGTTTTCTTGAGGGTTTTCATCGATTGCAGCCCCTATGACCAGGTTGACACAGAAGGGTGATCCGTTCCAATGTACGGAAGAGTGTGAGGTGAGCTTTCAAAAGCTCAAGACAGCTTTGACTACAGCCCCAATTTAATATTGCCTACAGGTTCAGGGTCTTATACTATCTATTTTGATTCCTCGAGGATTGGCCTTGGAGCGGTATTGATGCAGGACGGTAGGGTGATTGTCTACGCATCCAGACAATTGAGGATACATGAGAAGAATTATCTAGTCCATGATCTTGAGTTAGCTTCCATTAATCACGCCTTGAAGATTTGGTGCCACTATTTGTACGATGTGCCTTTTGAGATTTATACTGATCACCGGAGTTTGCAACATCTGTTCAAGCAGAAGGATCTTAATTTGTGCTAGAGGAGGTGGTTAGAGATGTTGAAGGACTATGATATCACCATTTTTTATCACCTGGGCAAGACCAATGTGGTGGTTGATGCTTTGAGTCGCCGGGCAGAAAGTTTGGGGAGTTTGGCTTATTTACCAGCAACGGAGAGGCCTATGGTGATGGATGTTCAGGACTTAGCCAACCAGTTTGTGAGATTGAATCTTTCAGATCCTAGTCGGGTTCTAGCTTGCATGGTTTCTTGGTCTTCCTTATTTGATCGTATCAGGGAGCGTCAGTTTGATAACCCTCATTTGCTTGTCCTCAAGGACAAGGTTCAGCACGGTGATGCCAGAAATGTGACTATTGGTGATGACAGGGTATTGAGGATGCAGGGTCAGATATGTGTACCCAATGTTTATGGGCTTCGGGAGTTGATTTTAGAGGAGGCCCACAGTTCACGGTATTCCATTCATCAGGGTGCCGAGAAGATGTACCAGGATTTGAGGCAGCACTATTGGTGGAGGTGGATGAAAAAAGATATAGTTAGGTTTGTAGCTAGGTGTCTCAACTGTTAGCAGGTGAAGTATGAGCACCAGAGACCGGGTGGGTTGCTTCAACAGATAGTGATTCCGGAGTGGAAGTGGGAGCAAATCACCATGGACTTCGTAGTTGGACTCCCACGACCTTTGAGAAGTTTGATGCCATTTGGGTGATTGTGGATCAGCTAATCAAGTCCGCACACTTCATTACTGTGTGTACTACCTATTATTTGGAGCGTCTGGCAGAGATTTATATCCGGGAGATTGTTCGTCTGCATGGTATTCCAGTTTCCATCATTTCAGATAGAGGTACTTAGTTCACATCACGATTCTATAGGGTCGTACAGTATGAGTTGGGTACTCGGTTGGAGTTGAGTACATCATTTCACCCTCAGATAGACGGACAGTTCAAACGCACTATTTAGATTCTTGATGATATGTTCCGTGCGTGTGTTATTGAGTTTGGAGGGTCTTGGGATCAGTTCTTGCCATTGCATAGTTTGCCTACAACAATAGCTACCAGTGCAGCACTAAGATGGCACCGTATGAGGCTTTATATGGTAGGTGGTGTAGACCCTCGGTGGGTTGGTTTGAGCCGGGTGAGGCTAGATTATTGGGCACAGACTTGGTTTAGGATACTTTGGAGAAGGTTAAGGTGATTCAGGATAGACTCTGTACAGCCCTGTCTAGATAGAAGAGTTACGCGGACCGGAAGGTTCGTGACATTTCCTATATGGTTGAAGAGCGGGTTCTGCTTCAGGTTTCGCCTATGAAGGGTGTTATGATATTTGGGAAGAAAGGAAAGTTGAGTCCGAGGTTTATTGGTCCTTTTGACATATTGTGGCGTGTTGGGGATGTTGCTTATGAGCTTGCCTTACCTCCCAGCTTAGCAGGAGTTCATCCGGTATTTCATGTTTAGATGCTCCGGAGGTATCACGGTGATCCGTCGCACGTGTTGGATTTCAGTTCAGTTCAAATGGACAAGGATCTAACTTATGTTGAGGAGCCAGTGGCAATATTTGACAGGCAGGTTCAAAAGCTGAGGTCAAAGAACATCTTATCAGTAATGGTTCAGTGGCGGGGTCAGTTGGTCGAGGAGGCGACCTTGGATACCGAGCAGGATATGTGCAGCCGTTACCCTCATCTTTTCACTACTTTAGGTATGTCTCTATGCTCGTTCGAGGACGAACGAATGTTTAAGTGTAGGAAAATGTAACGACCCGGCCGGTCGTTTTAAGAATTAACGCCCCAATCCCTATTAACAACTTTCCTCGTGTTTGTTTCTATTATTTTGATTCGCCATGATTTTTGGTTTTGAGTTTTAGAGTGTTTTGGGACACTTAGTCCCTAAATGAGAGTTTAAGTTGTAGAATTTGGGCCGTAGTTGGAGCAGTGTGAAGACGACCTCAGAATGGTATTCTGATGGTTCCGTTAGCTCCGTTAGGTGATTTCGGGATTAGGGGCATATTCGGATCGTGTTTTGAAGGTCCATAGCTTATTTAGGCTTGAAATGCCGAAAGTTAAATTTTTGAAGTTTCCGGTTCGATAGTGAGATTTTGATATTGGGGTCGGAATGGAATTCCGGAAGTTGGAGTAGCTCCGTATGTTGAATGTGACGTGCTTGCAAAATTTCAGGTCATTCAGACGAGGTTTGATAGACTTTTTGATCGAAAGCGTAATTTGATAGTTTTTGGAGTTCTTAGGCTTGAATACGATGTTAAATTGGTGTTTTGATGTTGTTTTGAGCGTTTCGAAGGTTGGAACAACTTTGAATGATGTTTTAGGATTGATTGGCATGTTTGGTTGAGGTCCTGAGGGCCTCGGGTGTGTTTCAGATGCTTAACGGGTCATTTTTGGACTTAGAAAGATTGCATATTTTCATCTGTTGTGTTGTAGAGAAAACTTTCATCGCGTTCGTGAGAGGGTCTCGTGTTCGCGTAGAGCATCTGGGTGAAGCAGCTGAATCATGCTCCGCGTTTGCGATGATGTCCCGCATTCGCGAAGGTATGGACCCTTTGGTCTTTGCGTTCGCGACATGGTCCTCGTGTTCGCTTAGGGTCCGCCAGTGTCAGCTACGCGTTCGCAAGTGGACCCTCGCATTCGCGAAAGAGAAAGCCTGGCTAGTGGATTTTTTTGCATCGCATTCGCGACAATGGTCTCACATTCGTGAAGAAGAATGCATCTGGGCAGAATATAAAATTTCAAAGTCGAGGGTTTTGCCATTTTTATCAAGACTAGAGCTTGGGAGCTCAGATTTGAGCGAGCTTTTGAGGGATTTTCAGAGATATCGATTGGGTAATGACTCTTAACTCCTTTTTGCTTATAACTAATTAATTTAAACGTGAATTCATCATCTAATTTCGGATTTGGGGTGAGAAATTAGGAAAAAATTGGAAAAGTTCTTAAACCTAATTTTCGAGTTTTGATTGGGGATTTGACATTTGGATTTGGATAATTTTGGTATGGTTAGACTCGTGAGTGAATGAGGGTTCATAATCCGTAACTTTTACCCAATTCCGAGACGTGGGCCCGGGGGCATTTTGGTTATTTTTTCTAATTTCGTGTATTACTTTAGAATATATTTGTGGAATCAGTTACTTGAAGTTATATTTACATTATGCAATTGAATTGAATAGATTTGAGCCATTTGGAATCGAGTACTCGTGGCAAGAACGTGGTTTTAGGTTGATTTTGAGCCGGTTCGAGGTAAGTGGTTTGCCTAACCTTGTGTGGGGGAAACTCCCCTTAGGATTTGGTATTATTGATATTTGAAATGCCTTGTACGTGAGATGACGAGTGCGTACTTGTGCTAATTGTTGAAAAATCCGATTTTCATTAAGTAACTATAATTGTGTTTCCTTTTCTGTTTATATTACTTGCAATTTAAGCCTATTGTTAGCTTAGGGAAGCTTGTCTAATTGACTTAATTGCTTTATTTGCTCAAACTACCTTATTTGGAATATGTGTAGCATGCTACGCTAGAAATACTTGTTTTACCTTGGTATGGAATTTAATTGAATTGTGTATTTTTCGTGTTGTTATGTATTTACTTTAGGACTACGGGACGGTATCCCGGGAGATCACCCTCTGCATGTTTAGTTTGGGACTACGAATTTGTATTCCGGTAGATCCCCCTGCACATTTACATTGGAACTACGGGACTGCACCCGGTAGATTCCCCATGTACTGGATATTTACATTTGGGACTACGGATCGGATTTTCGGTATATCCCCGCGCATTATGAGTTGGACTACGGGACTCCACCCGAGAGATCCACTGGATATTTATATTTGGGGACTACAGGATGGTATCCTGGGAGATCCCCGATTGTTACCTCTGTGTTGAGCTGTATTCCTTTCTGTGATTATTTTGTCTATGTTATAGTTGTTATTGTTCTTTCTATCATTTGTTACTTTTTACTGTTGCACTTAATTATACTGTCTTATTCTATACTGCTATACCTTGTATTTCATTTAACCTCAGTGGGGCCCTGACTTTCCTCGTCACTACCGGACCGAGGTTAGGCTTGGCACTTACTAAGTACCGTTGTAGTGTACTCATGCCCTTTCTGTGCATGTTTTTCACGTGCAGATCTAGGTACTTCGACTCAGTCCTACCACCTTTGAGGCGAGGCGAATTTTCCCAGAGATTTCGAGGTATATCTGTCGCGTCCGCTGACCGAGGAGTCCCTTTCTCTTCTCTCTTTAAGTATTAGCCCTTCTGTGTTTTTTTCTTTCGTTAGACAGTTTGGAGTTAGATACTTGTAGACATTCAAAAGCTTGTAATTTCATGAGATTCTGGGTTTTGGGAAAATATAGTTCCAGTTTGAGAGTTGTATTGTGTATGTCGAGCGGCATCTTAAATGTTTTATTTTGATACTTTTCTACAGCTTTGGCTAGTTTTATTCTGTTATTTTCTGTTTACACAATTTGTTAGGCTTACCTAGTCGTAGAGACTAGGTGCCGTCACGACAGTTCACGGAGGGAGAACTCGGGTCGTGACAAGTAGATGGCACCACCTCACTCCATGGAAAGCAGAAAGAGTGAAGCGCCACACCGGGTGGAAGTTAAGAGAGATGAATAGCAGTCTATGGTCCACATATCCTCTTATGCGAAGATAGTTTGAGATTCCTCTATCATTATTTCGGGCCAACAACAAACCAGTGCGATCCTAGTCCGTAGGGGAAAGCTCTTAAGACGATCTACAACATAACTGGCAAGAACACTGTCGTGTTACCTTACGGCCACATGCTTTAAACATGGGAAATAGAGTTGGATGAGGATGAAGAGAAGAAAGGAGTTAAAGGCTATCAAAGAATGACTGAATAAAGTTCTGATTCAAGAAAGCTTCCATTTATAGAAAGATGGCAGCGTAACTAACGGCGCAATCAATGCCTTTGGGAAACGTATCGACAGACAGAATTAATGTTTTTTAGGAGATGGATCGGTGGAGATATTATCCCTTTGAGAAAATCAACTGGTGTTGCACTGAATGCTTCTGGAAAGATGTACCGATGTGACGTCTCAGTTATCATAAAAGCTCACGTCATAAGCGTGATGTCATCACAAGAGGCTCGAGGAGATCGGTGTCAAAATCGTTTCTTATTATTTTAATCTATGAAACGCGGGGACTATCTGTATGCGACAAAAATCAGAGGGTCCGATTTTGTGACCATTGAGGCACCTTGTAAAGATCGCCCCCGGAAGGCTCGAAGTTCAGCTCGGGGCTAGACCCCGAGGGTTCTCAATGACCGACTTCGATGCAGTACAAATCAGCGGCTATGATGGACTAACGGGAAGTTCCCAAGGAACGTGACTAAAGTTAACCAAGTCTATTAGGCTAGTTCAAGCCCGAACCGAGGCATTAAATGGTTGTACCTGACATATATCTTTGTAATAAATGCATTTGTACTATGTTGGGATTCTTCCTCTTATATAAAGGGGACCCTTGTTATTTTGTAAAGGGGGATAACACATTGTATACAAGAACAAGAACGTTCTCTCTGCTCTCTAACTAAAACATATTATCTTGATTTCACTATTCGCATTGATTGCTTACATTTATTGTGGTCTATTTATTGTTCTTCATTTATTGCTCATTATTGACCATAAAGAGCCTTCGTCAAAGCTCTTAATGTTGTTAGCCCTTCATCCGCTATTCGTAGCTCAGTATCGAGCTCGACCCCGAGGCTCCGTATAATCAAGCTCGAGGCCCCGACTTTCAACTGCTCAATTTGCTTAAATACACTATTTTCCAGTTCTTATCTTATTTTCTAGTTTCACACGTAGCATCCACTGCCCAACTACTAGCATAAAAACAGATCACGTATTTTTAGAACTACAAAATCAAATTTAATTGTAATTACCATTTTCAAGGTAAACAGTCCACGTGTGGTGCAATTTATTATTGTGTTGTGAATGAGATGCGCTTGCGAAAACATAAAGGTATTGCACCCTATTTTGCACGAGTCAAAACAAGATTCAACTAGTGATTTTCCTCTTGTTGACAAAAAAGAGAGTGGCCACCTAATATTTGAAGGTATACTAAGGTACCTATTTGTTTATTAGATTATTGTCCTATTATTCAACTAACCAGTGAGATTTGGGTAAGGGCTTTTCTTCTAAGAGGAAGGTGTTAGGCACCAATAGCTCCTTAGGACTTAGACCAGGTTTAGGAAAGTAAATGTCTACATTCTTCTTAGTGCTTTAAGGTTCGAAACTATTCTAAGTCTTGTTTTAAAGTCTACTTATTTTTGGAAGAGGGGTAGTATATGTACATTGAAAATAGAGTATATGTTTTATGACTTTCTAAAAAACGTTTCTGCCTAAAGAGTTAAAAGAAGCTTTGTAAAGGAAAAAGGTTGGAATATTTTGTCTCTAGCCGCATAACTTAATGAGTTGAAGGTCTATATGTATGTTCCTAAAGTGGGATTGATATAACTTTAACACTTTATTTGGAATTGACTTTTGGAACTCATTTTAATTGGTAATCTCAAAACCATATCTGTCTTTTTCTGAAAAGTCGACCTTGTGTATACTCCGTCGATTCTGACTTTTTAAGGAAATGTTGTCTCATTTGCAAATCTGTTTCAAAACTTTAGAATATTCATTAAAAGGTGGTTAGCGTTACTCATGAATTAAATCCTTTGTTAGGAAAATAAGCGATCAAATATTAAAGGTTAGAACGAGCAGCTTTTTAGATTTTGATTATTTTACCTATGAGCATTTGGTTTGCCTAGGTTCCTAAGACACTCAATACATAACAATTGTACTCAAAACAAATGTTAGATATTAGACACATAAACATGGAGCTAGGCAGCCAATTTTATTATATAAATGAAAGAAGAAAGAAAACCGGACTCGTTGAATTGGGCCGGTAAATGTTTAGCCCAACATAATGTGCACGAATAATAGACTTGAATTCTTGGTAAAAGTAGCATGGTATAGCCAGTTTTCGGACTGATCATTGTAAAATAACCAGCGTTTACCAAGTCAATGAAAAATAACCACTATTTTTCTGCAACAGAGACCGGTCCAGCATAATATACTGAAGTTCGATGCAACATGTGTATGAACTTCAGCATATTATAATGGACATGTATACTTTGCTGGCTCCAATATAATATATTGGAGACTGGCGCACCGATACTCCAAACTCTAGTATATTATGCTAGACAGATATACTTGCTGGAACTCTAGTATATTATGCTGGAGTTCCAGCATAATTATGGTGGAATGTTGGAGTTCCAGCATACTTATCCTGGAACTTCAGTATAATATGTTGGAGTTTAAGTATACTTATGCTGGAACTCCAACATAAAATACTGGCGTATTTTCCAAGTTTTGAACAGTGTTTTCACTCAGATTTATCTTTACATGAAAAATAGATAAATTTCGATTACTTTTGAAACTGAGCTATTTTTAAACGACCAGTTATAAATCTGGCTATTTTTTAATTTCTCCCGAATTCGTGTGTACAAAGAGATGAAATAATTAGTGAAATCCACTTTAGGCCCAATAGGGTAAAACGAAAACATATAAATATGACTAAGATTGCAAAAAATAGCACGGTGAAGCCAGTTTTCAGACTGGTCATTCAAAAAAAGCCAGCGTTTACCAAGTCAATGAAAAATAGCCACTATTTTGCTGCAACAGAGACCGGTCCAACATAATACACTAGAGTTCGGTGCACCTGTATATGAACTCCAGCATATTATGCTGGACCGGTATACTTTGTTAGCTCCAGTATAATATACTGGAGACTGGAGTACCGGTGCTCCAAAATCCGGTATATTATGCTGGATCGATATACTTGCTGGAACTACAGTATATTATGTTGGAGTTCTAGTGTACTTATGCTGGAACTCCATCATATTATACTGGAGTTCCAGCATACTTATCCTAGAACTCCAGTATAATATGCTGGACTTCAAGTATAATATATTATGCTGAAACTCCAGTATATTATACTATGCTGAACCGATATACTTGCTGGAATTCCAATATATTATGCTGGAGTTCTAGTGTACTTATGCTGGAACTCCAGTATAATATGTTGGAGTTCAAGTATACTTATGCTGGAACTCCAGCATAATATACTGGCGTATTTTTCGGGTTTTGAATAGTGTTTTCGCTCAAATTTATCTTTACATGTAAAGTGGCTAAATTTCGATTACTTTTAAAACTGACTATTTTTTAACAACCAATTGTAAATCTGGCTATTTTTTAATTTCTCCCAATAAAACCATCACATAGCCCAACAGAATAAAATTGCAACGAATGGACATGATTAAAGTGAAAACCATCTTTTATTTTTATTAATCCAAAAGGGATGAGTGAGAGTCAATGACTAAGAGCTTAGGATAAGACCATATTCATGGACAAAGTGCCCTCGGAATCCCTGACACTTCAGAGTTCACAGGGGTCTCAAGGACCTCGAGAAGTGCTTGTGTCACGGAAGGGCACCTCAACCTTAAACTAGGTCCTAACCCAAATACCCTTAATCACTCACGCTTACTCTTCCCAGATGTTTAGTTACAAATAAGGTATTCACTTAATAATTAACATGAGTGCATGAATAGGCACAAAATTCCAATTATAAACACTTAAGGAATTACACCATTTTATCCTTAGAATCAAAACTCAGAATATAAAAGTCAATTACTACAGATACTAACAGTGTCCAAGGAGTGCTCAGCATTTTTATAACATGTATTAGAACATTTAAAGAGATTAATCATAGGTGCAGAACAGGGAGATTTTCAAAGAAACCAACAGTAAACTATCCCAAGTTTAAGATGCTGAGTTTAGGTAATCCTAAAGGTAGGGAAGACATATATACTGACTTTATTGGTTATACTAGTAGGTTTAAACTAATAGGAATCGTTAATCAAGTTCACAGCACTTTACAACTATTTGGACTGTATTCAATATAGTCCAAACTTCCTTCATGCATGCAGAATCCCTACTACATTGAATACTTACGTTAACATTCTTGATCAGATTCCCTAGAAGTGATAACAAACAATAGAAGAATCTCTATAGGATCAGTTTTGATCCTATCAACAGGGTCTCTAGCCCATCATATTCACAAACAATGTCCAGATACACAGTTAACTCTTTACAGCCAGGGATATCAACTAAGCATAGAATAGCATTCCTTTAAACAAGACAAACAAGAATGACTGTAGCGATGTCAATGGGGCGGGGCGGGGTGGGTCGGGTTTGAACGTTAGCGGGGCGGGGCGGGTTTGAAACTTTGCGGTTGCGGGGCGGGGCGGGTTCAATTTTTAAATTAAAAAAATAACGCGGGGCGGGACGGGCGCGGGTGGAGATTTAATTTTAAAAGGTCCATCGCGGGTGGGGTTCAGTATCCATTGCTTGAGCATCTCCTTCATTCTCATTAGTCTTTTTCTTGTAAGTTTTAGTGACTTGGTCATAGAAATTCGATGAGGGTCTCAGTGACTTGGTCAAATTTGAACGACTAAAATAAATCATATTTAGAAATTCATTTAGGGTCTGTATAACTTGGAAACGTCAAAAGTCTCTTCACTTATGTGGTCAGGAACCATGCATGAACTTGTCAATTGTTTGGCTGATAAAATAATGAAGGGACAGAGGAGACGAACTTAATTTTTGACTTATATTGCAGATTCTATGTTGTTAAATTATCAGAATAGACAAGGGTCAACCTCTTCTTCTATAAGGTAGCATAGTTTAAGTGGAGAGTATAATACCTTAAACATGAGCCTATCTTAGATGAAAAAAGCAAACGGGAAATTTATGTACAAAACACATAAGTACAAAAGCTAACAATAAATACTCAAATATATATACAGTGATGTTCCTAAAAGGTTGCAAGATTACAGAACAAATCAATAAGCGGATAATCTAATAACCAAGCTAATGGATTTATTACAAAAGTTCAAATCACAAGAACATGTGAGTTTTGCATGTATAGGGTAGACATAATTTCAGTAGCAGATTAATCAGTCCAAGCAAATAAGATAAATGTGTACAACATGGGTATCATGATAAAGATTAGTTTAGATATATTAACGAATGATACAGCATTGATAACCCAGGAACTAATATATCAGAGATGGAGTAGACACAAATCCTTAACAGGGCATTAAGGAGAAGTTAAGGACACAGCTTGAGTAAGGATAACAAACATGATAGTACAACTGATGAAAACATACATAGAATCATCACACTGTCTGAGCTAACTGCAGAAGTTCAGCAAGACTTAAGTTATCTATTTTTTAGGAAGTATTTATCTTGTGAAGTTCATTAAGTTCACAGAGTAATCAGTCAAACATTAGAGTAGTTACAGATTATTAGGAAAATAATTGGCTCAAACAATGAGGATAACATAAAATATCGAGACATGATAATTAGTCATAAATCAATAACACACATCATAAACAAAAGATAATCAAACAGAAGAAAGCATGGTAAGCATGAAAATAACTCAATCAATTAAAGAAAGAGAGGCCAATGTATACTGGCCTTCTACGGAGCAACAAACCAAGAAAAAGTTTTTGTTTAACCATTTAGGAATCAAACTCTAGCTCGAACAGTAGATGAACTCAGAACCGAAAAAGGAAAAGGAGTAAAGTGTGAGGAAAACCCTGAGATATTACTTTTCTTTCTTTCTTTTTATGTTTTAGATGATATTCGATTGTGTGTTAAGTGGTTGTGTTAGGTCAATTCTGGGTGGGAGCAATTAAGGCTACTATTTATAGTGCTTTAAAGTATAGGGTTTTGGCAGATTCAGATCGTGAGTGGAAAGTGATGAAGGTCGTATGATGAAATCAAAGCGGGTAAAATCAGAAGAAATACAGAGGGGAAATCATCATAGAAATTACCTAGGCACGAAGGGATGACCGTTGAAGGCAAAGACCCATCGGTTAAAGCTTCAATGTCCAGAGGTCACTCCGTTTGACCTCTGGACATTGAATAATCATGATGAAGCCTGAGAAACCTTCATGCATTCTCTAATTTGATAGAGCACAAGAGAAATTAGAATACTTGAAGTTTCATCATTGAGTCTAGGTTTCAGGTTAGGGTTTTTTGAATTTTATTGGTGGAAATGGAAAGAAACCAGCGTGAATCACAGCTAGCAGGGACAAGATGGATGATCCGGGGTTGATTTTGTTGACCTTGCACGAATTTTGCAAGGTCGCATGACTGATGGAGATTAACCAAATGAGAGAAAGGAGAGCGAAAGGGGAAAGGGGGCGGCTGGCCAAGAGAGAAATCAGTAGGGTTTTGAGCGTCTCTAAGGTTTAAAGTGAACGAATGACTCTGGACCGTTAGATCATTTGATTAACGACCCTGATATTTTAGAGTACAGAAATAAAACAAAGTTCTATTATGGAAAAAAGGATGGCCATTGGATCTTATGTGCTCCAACGGTGGAAATGAGGTCGGGCAAAGGTTTTAAAGTAATGGAAAACAGAGGGATTAATATGGACCATTGATGGACTGGATCAACGTTCCAGATGTGTTGTGCTTCTTGTGTAAGTGTTTGAAAATAGTGACGTGACGCAATTCTATTGGCTAAGAGATTTGGGCGGATTGCCAACATGGAACAAATGTGTTAATTCAGATCGGATCAGGTGGGGCTTGGGGGGGTGATTTGGGCTAGTTTGATTTAACAAATAGTCACATTAGGTTTAATTGAGTCTTTGCAATTATAACCTTTTATGCTTTTAAACCCCCTTAAAATTAATTAATTAATCTAACTAATTCTAATAAAATATGATAAAAATATAATCATCAAATACACTATAATTACTGTAATTAATTGATTATTTATTAAAATGCTTTATTTACTCAAATTATGAAGTTAATTTTAGATTATTTAAACAATAAGCCAATTAATTAAAAATCAACGATTCATTTGTTGAATTAATTATAAAACTTGTGTATAATAATATAGAATTTATTTTAATAATTTAAAAATTAGTAAGGGTAATACATTTTATAATTATATAATACTAAATTATTAATTTTAACACTATTAATTACTAATTTTATAAAAAATAGGTATTATTGATTAGAAAATATTTTCAACACATATATTGCAAATCATTAAGCATAAATATTTTAATTTTAATGTGGAGGGTCATAATTGGTATCAATAGCTGCCTCTTTTTGACCGGAGACGATAAAAAAGTTTTCAGACAAAGAAATTGAACCAAGACAAATTTTGTCCTGACTTTAGGCATACATTGCAAGAATGACATATGGATTTGAGAAGGATTTCAATTTGTAAGATTAGGAAGGATTGTGGAAGATTTTAGGAAAATTATGGCCGAATTCTAGCTTTGAATCGCCTACATACCATTGGCTTAACGAGGATTAGGCCTCATGTAGTCCTAGAATGATGATTCGGAGAGGGTGGTGTTGCAAGAATTTCCCTAGTATCGTGTTATGACTCTACTGCAAGAGGAGAAAATATTGGAACCCAAAATGATTTCACAGATTGTAGTTTGACTATGAGACTTGAATGATTTTACGATTTGGAGTTCTACAGATCGAGTTTTAGTCGGAGTTTGGATCCTTGTCACGCTTATGAGTTCGTTGTCTCTCATAGCGTTTTAGCTTGATTTGCTGCTTAAAAGAAGTTCCACGTCGCGATATTTGATCTTGCAAAATAAAATACACGCACACCCATATATCGTAATGCAAATATGTTATGATATGATGTAAATAATGCAGGAATAATGCTGCCTAGTTGTCGGCTAGCCGTTATTTAGGGTCGGGAGACAAGATATTTGAATCTGAAGTCTCTGAGCTCTGGACCATTATTTGGGATGCCGGGGATGTGCCTTTGACTTTATTGTTAGTCGGGCCATGTACCGTTACGCAGTTGTCGGAGCATTAGATCTCCTCGCGAAGGAAGTAGTTGAATTGAAATGTAAAATATCTCTGCACGATGGGAGTATCTCATGCAATGGGAGTAGTTGACTTGAAATAAAAAATATCTCCGCATGATGGGAGTAGATGAGTTGAAATGTAAAATGCATGTAAGCTGCATAAATGAAACATCAAAACATTCAACATAAATCAAAGAAATAAAGTAGCATGCTCAAGAGATATTGTTGACTGCAAAACTAAATTGTGGTCATCGGTCGACAGAATGTGTGGTGGAATTGGATTGTCCATCCTTCGATTGGTAAATTTGTTGATGAAATTTGCAGCTATCTACTTTGAATCTCTGATGTGGAGGAGTGGTGATGCGATTTGTGCGAAGTGCTCCAGTTAGCGGAGCAAGAAGTTTGCTATTTATAGGGCTCCGACTGGCGATGCCAGTGGTTTGATATGCAAAAGGCGCTCTAATTGGTTGAGTAGATGGTTTGCTATATTCATGTCTCCGACAGGCGGAGTCGGCTGCTCGTTGTGTACAAGGTGCTCCGATTTATTGAGCAAAATGGTTTGCTATGTATAGGGTGCTCCAAATGTATCGGAGATTTGGTCCCGGAATACCTACAAAGAATTTGAAGTTAGTCCTTGACCATATGATAAAATGAATAATGAATGAGAGATAAGGGCTCATGAGATGGTAGAGGGTCTGTCATTATTCTTAGAGTGCCCCAACATTCTTCGCTTCATATCAATCTTGCGCTCAAAGAAAATTCTTAGTAGAGGGGGGTGTTGGTTTGTGTTGATTGCAGGCCTGGCCTTGCCTAGGGTCTTCTTGGTTATTTCACGTAGCTCGATATGTGGAATGATAGTTTTCTAGAAAACATTTTGATAATCGTTCATTTTTATGGAAAATATCATCATTCCGGATTATGACATGTTTAGAAGTTCCCTCTAATGCGAGTACATTTTTTGAATGACCATGTCCCATTGCTGGCGCAGGTTCTTGCTGACGTGGTAGTGTCCTAAGCTAAACAAATATATTACAAAGGTTTCCCTGGGGTTACGACCGAACCTTTTCAGGTTGCCTACGTATCTGAATGGAATCAGGTCTGAAAGTAGTTCGGGGATGAATAAATGAATTATTTATATGACCAAGCCTGACTCAGGAAACCTAAGTATCCAAATAGAATCATGCCAAAATGTAGTTCAATTACTATAGATGACTGAATCTGATGTAGATTGCCTACGTATTCCTGCCAAAGGAATCAAGTCATGGCGTAGTT
This sequence comes from Nicotiana sylvestris, assembly GCF_000393655.2. Lineage (NCBI taxonomy): Eukaryota > Viridiplantae > Streptophyta > Magnoliopsida > Solanales > Solanaceae > Nicotiana > Nicotiana sylvestris. The sequence goes on along the minus strand of NC_091057.1, from coordinate 87,440,422 downwards.
CCTCATACATACAAAAATGATACTTGGACATTCTATTACAAAAGAGGAGGAAGAGAGACCAGACCCTACGTGGACTGCCTATGTATCCCACCGTGGGAAGTCAGGTTAAGCGTAGTTCTATTACAACCAAACCTTAATTTTACTATCTTCAAATGTGGTATCTCTTGATTGCGTTTGAGTTAATGGTTTCGTGCTGACTCTGCCATCCATTTCTGCTAGGATCAATGCTCCTCCCAACAATACTTGATGGACCACATAAGGACCTTGTTAGTTCAGTGTAAATTTTCCCTTGGCTTCTTCTTGATGAGGGAATATCTTCTTCAAAACCAACTGCCCCAGTGTGAATTGACGAGGTCTCACCTTTCTGTTGAATGTGTTAGACATCCTATTTTGATACAGCTAACCATGACATATTGCGTCCATTATCGTTTCATCAATGAACATGAGTTGTTCCTGCCACACTCGCATCCATTTTGTGTCACCTAGCTTGGCTTTTGAATGACTCTCAAAGATGGTATCTCGACCTCTACGGGTATCACAGCTTTTGTGCCATGTACCAACATGTATAGCGTTGCCCTAGTGGATGTTACATGGTAATGCGGTAACACAAAACAGCGAAGGATAGCTTCTCATGCCACTGCCTGTGATTGTCCATTATCTTCCGTAAGATCCTTTAGATGTTTTTGTTGGCTGCTTCGATTATGTAACACCCCATAAATTTGACTTAGGTATGGACGTGTTAAATGAGTTGTAATAGACATGTGAAGTTCTATTATGATGAGTATGGGTGGAAATAGTATTTTAAGAATCAAGATGGAGACTGAGGTGCATAAGATTCGATAAAATCGACTAAGTTTACAAAAAGTCTGTCTTCCAGAAGAATTTAGTCTAAATTTGTAAAGAATTTGGGAAACCTCAAAACATAAAAGTTGTAGGCCATTGAAACATATTTCCAACGATATATTGTGGAGCCAGAACGGATCTCTGTGCAAAATGTTATGTGCATTTTACCGAGCAGTGCACAATATGCGCGCCCAGGTGCGCGCCTAGAGGGGTCACGTGCGCGGCCGCGCACTTGTGGCAGTGCTACTGCCATTTGGCTTGGTCAGGTGCGAGGTCAGGCCTTCAGGTGCACGTGGGGTGCACTTGGTTAAACCCGAACAACAGTGATAATGGAAAAAAATCAACTTGCAATAAGAGAGCAAACTACTGAAGAATAGCTTTTAAGAATTATCGAAAAGGGGTTTCCATAAGATTGACAGTATGGGTAGAGTTAAATCATTAAGATTGTATATGATTGTTGTGAATACATTTGCTTTCCACTTATGTAAGTAAATTAGTTTTTCTTAGTAAGGAACATTGCTCAGAAGTAAGTCGGAAAATAAGTGGTCATTGACGTAAAGTGCAGCAGAAGAAAAAGAAAGTTATTAGGATCCCAACAAAAGAGAAGGATCTACTAGTACAAGACCTTAACCTTTGGTCTAAGGGAGAAATATGAAAATCGTCGGTAAGTCCAGTCGGAGATTTGAAACCCATATAGTTAGCATGAGGTTTAAAAACCATCAAATTATGCCCAATTATGTATCACGCGGTTAGTGTCGTTGCACGGGACTCTAATTTTGGAAAACAAGTCAAAGACTTAGCTTGTAACAATGCAATAAGTGTTTTTAGGAAGTGCTTAAGAAGATAATCAGTGGAAAGTATAACTCATGATTGAGGTAGATAAGAGAACTCTGGTGAAAGAAGTTCACCGCTTAGCCTTGCTAGGAGGTCAATTTGCGTACTCCAAAGATAGTAGAGTTGTTGTCTAGAATATGACTTGTTCCTCCTTAGTAGCGGAAGTGAAGGAGAAATAGTTTGATGATCCATACTTGTTGTAGCTGAAAGAGGGGATTCACAGGCATAAGATGATGGATTTTAAACAATGGGGAGATGATAGTACTTTAAAGTACCACGATAGATTGTGTGTTACAACCATAGATGGACTTAAAGAGGGAAGATCATGTTAGAAGCCCATAATTCCAGGTATTCTTTCCATCTAAATTCCCCAAATGTGAATCATGACCAAGGAGATTTATTGGTTGAACAACATGAAAAAGAACGTCGCAGACTTTGTGGCCAATTGCCCGAATTGTCAGCACGTGAAAGTCGAGCAGTAGAAAGCCTAGAGTTTTATCACAAAATAAAAATATTTTGAGTAGAGATGGTAAATATGAAATTTATAACATGATTATCTTGCTAATTTTGAAAGCATCATTTGATTGGGTAATTGTAAATCGACATACCAAGTGAGCACATTTCTTGCTAGTAAAGACTACAGATTCAGCAAAAGATTATACCAAGTTATACATTCAGGAAATCATCTGATTGCATGGGACTCCGTGGTCCGTCATTTCCGACTGTGGTGCTCAGTTTACAATCAAATTTTAGAAGTCATTTCAGAAAGGATAAGGCACAAGTTTTCCATCCTCAAAAAGATGGACAGGCAGAGCACATTATTCAAACGCTTAAGATATCCTTGATTTTAAAGGAAATTGGGGTGATCACATACCTCTCATTAAGTTTTCTAATAATAAAAACTACCATTCTAGTATAAAGATGGCACCACGCGAGAATCTTAATGCGCGAAGGTGTAGTTCGCCAATTGGTTGGTTCAAAGTGGGTGAAGAGGAGCTGTTAGAACCAAATTTGGTCTATCAGACTTTGGAGAAATTTAAGTTGATTCAAGAGAGTTTGAAGATGGCTCAAAGCCGTGAAAAGTCCCATTCGAACGTATGGCACAGACACATAGAGTTTCAAGTTGATAATTGGGTGTTTCTGAAAGTTTCGCCTATGAAAGGTGTTATGATATTTGGGTAGAAGTGGAAGCATAGTCCCTGCTATATTTGGCCATATAGAATCTTGCGAAGGATCAGTCAATTAGCTTATGAGTTGGAGTTGCCCCCAGAATTAGTGGTGGTACAACCAATATATCACGTGTCATGTTATTACATTCAAGTTTTCAATACTCAAATACTCATGTCAGTTCAGTACTCAGATACTCATGTCAATCCAATACTTAGATGTTCATGCCATCTTAGTGATTAGATATTGATCTTAGTTCAATACTCAAATATTCGTGCTTGCTCAATATTCATGTATCTAGTTCAATAGTTCAATATTCACGTATCCATGGCAGACCAATATTCAGTCAATACAGTAGTCATTCAGTTCAGTATCTCAACAATTTAATAGTCATGTATTCATTTAGTTTAGTATGTAAGTGTTAATGAAAGTTCATGTTCCCACCATACCCGTTTAAGGTCCGAAGTTAACCGAAGTTAGAATCAGGACAATCATTCGAGGACGAATGATACCAAATGGGAGATAATGTAACACCTTATAAGTTTGGCTTAGGTATGGATGTGTTAAATGAGTAGTAATAGACATGTGAAGTTCAATTGGGATGAGTATGGGTGGATATAGTTTTTTTAGAATCAAGATGGAGAGTGAGGAGCATAAGATTCGACAAAATCGACTAAGTTTACAAAAGGTCCGTCTTCTAGAAGAATTTAGTCTAAATTTATAAAGAATTTGGGAAACCTCAAAACACAAAAGTTGTAGGCCATTGAAACATATTTCTAACGAAATATTATGGAGCCAGAATGGATCTCTGTGCAAAATGTTATGTGCATTTTACCGAGCAGTGCGCAATATGCGCGCCCAGGTGCGCGCCTAGCGGGGTCACATGCGCGGCCGCGCACTTGTGGCAGTGCTACTGCCATTTGGCATGGTCAGGTGCAAGGTCAGGCCTTCAGGTGCGCATGGGGTGCACTTGGTTAAACCCGACAAACTGTGATAATGGAAAAAAGTCAACTTGCAGTAAGAGAGCAAACTACTGAAGGTTAGCCTTTAAGAATTATTAAAAAGTTGTTTTCCCAAGATTTACAGTGTGGGAAGAGTTAAATCATTAAGATTGTATATTATAGTTGTGAATACATTTGCTTTCCATTTATGTAAGTAAATTAGTTTTTCTTAGTAAGGAAGATTATTCAAAAGTAAGTCGGAAAATAAGTGGTCATTGACGTAAAGTGCAAAGAGTTGCAGAAGAAAAAAAAAGTTATTAGGATCCCAACAAAAGAGAAAGATCTACTAGTACAAGACCTTAACCTTTGGTCTAAGGGAGAAATATGAAAATCGTCGGTAAGTCCAGTTGGAGATTTGAATCCCACATAATTAGCATGAGGTATAAAAACCATCAAATTATGCCCAATTATGTATCATGCGGTTAGTGTCGTTGCACGAGACTCTAATTTTGGATTACAAGTCAAAGACTTAGCTCGCAACAATGCTATAAGTGTTTTTAGGAAGTGCTTAAGAAGATAATCAGTGGGAAGTATAACTCATGATTGAGGTAGATAAGAGAACTCTGGTGAAAGAAGTTCACCGCTTAGCCTTGCTAGGAGGTCAGTTTGCATACTCCAAAGATAGTAGAGTTGTTGTCTAGAATAAGACTTGTTCCTCCTTAGTAGCGGAAGTGAAGGTGAAATAGTTTGATGATCCCTACTTGTTGTAGCTGAAGAGGGGATTTACAGGCATAAGATGATGGCTTTTAAACAAAGGGGAGATGATAGTACTTTAAGGTACCACGATTGATTGTGTGTTCCAACCATAGATGGACTTAAAGTGGGAAGATCATGTTAGAAGCCCATAATTCCAGGTATTCTTTCCATCTAGGTTCCCCAAATATGAATCACGAACAAGTAGATTTATTGGTTGAACGACATGAAAAAGAACGTCGCAGACTTTGTGGCCAATTGTCCGAATTATCAGCAAGTGAATGTCGAGCAGCAGAAAGCCTAGTGTTTTATCACAGAATACACATATTTTGAGTGGAGATGGTAAATATGAAATTTATAACAGGATTATCTTGCTCATTTTAAAAGCATCATTTGATTGGGTGATTGTAAATCGACTTACCAAGTGAGCACATTTCTTGCCAGTAAAGACTACAGATTCAGCAGAAGATTATACCAAGTTATACATTCAGGAAGTTGTCTGATTGCATGGGACTCCGTGGTCCGTCATTTTCGACTGTGGTGCTCAGTTTACAATGAAATTTTAGAAGTCATTTTACAAACGATAAGGCACAAGTTTTCCATCCTTAGAAAGATGGACATGTAAAGCACATTATTCAAACGCTTAAGATATCCTTGATTTCAAAGGCAATTGGGGTGATCACATACCTCTCTTTAAGTTTTCTAATAATAACACCTACCATTCTATTATGAAGATGGCACCACGCGAGACTCTTAATACACGAAGGTCTAGATCGCCAATTGGTTGGTTTAAAGTTGGTGAAGAGGAGTTGTTGGGACCAAATTTGGTCTATCAGACTTTGGGGAAAGTTAAGTTGATTCAAGAGAGTTTGAAGATAGCTTAGAGCTGCGAAAAGTCCCATTCGAACGTGCGGCACAGATACCTAGAGTTTCAAGTTGATGATTGGGTGTTTCTGAAAGTTTCGCCTATAAAAGATGTTATGAGATTTGGGTAGAAGGGGAAGCATAGTCCCTGCTATATTGGGCCATATAGAATTTTGCGAAGGATCAGTCAATTAGCTTATGAGTTGGAGTTTCCACCAAAATTAGCGGTGGTACAACTAGTATATCACGTGTCATGTTATTACATTCAAGTTTTCAGTACTCAGATACTCATGTCAATCGAATACTTAGCTGTTCGTGCCATCGTAGTGATTAGACATTGATCTTAGTTCAATACTCAAATATTCGTGCTTGTTCAATATTCATGTATCTAGTTCAATAGTTCAGTATTCACGTATCCATGGCAGACCAATATTCAGTCAATGCAGTAGTCATTCAGTTCAGTATCTCAACAATTTAATAGTCATGTATTCATTTAGTTTAGTATATAAGTGTTACTGAAAGTTCATGTTCCCACCATACCCGTTTAAGGTCCGAAGTTAACCGAAGTTAGAATCAGGACAATCATTCGAGGACGAATGATACCAAATGGGAGATAATGTAACACCTTGTAAATTTGGCTTAGGTATGGACGTGTTAAATGAGTAGTAATAGACATGTGAAGTTCTATTGGGATGAGTATGGGTGGAAATAGTTTTTTAGAATCGAGATCGAGAGTGAGGAGAATAAGATTCGAGAAAATCGACTAAGTTTACAAAAGGTCGGTCTTCCAGAAGAATTTAGTCTAAATTTATAAAGAATTTGGGAAACCTCAAAACACAAAAGTTGTACGCCATTGAATCATATTTCTAATGAAATATTATGGAGCCAGAATGGATCTCTATGCAAAATGTTATGTGCATTTTACCGAGCAGTGTGCAATATGCGCGCCCAGGTGCACGCTTAGAGGGGTCACGTGCGCGGCCGCGCACTTGTGGCAGTGCTACTGCCATTTGGCATGGTCAGGTGCACGGTCAGGCCTTCAGGTACGCATGGGGTGCACTTGGTTAAACTCGACGGACAGTGATAATGGAAAAAGTCAACTTGCAGTAAGAGAGCAAACTACTGAAGAATAGCCTTTAAGAATTATTGAAAAGTGGTTTCCCCAAGATTTACAGTGTGGGAAGAGTTAAATCATTAAGATTGTATATTATAGTTGTGAATACATTTGCTTTCCATTTATGTAAGTAAATTAGTTTTTCTTAGTAAGGAAGATTATTCAGAAGTAAGTCGGAAGATAAGTGGTCATTGACGTCAAGTGAAAAGAGTTGCAGAAGATAAAGAAAGTTATTAGGATCCCAACAAAAGAGAAGGATCTACTAGTACAAGACCTTAACCTTTGGTCTAAGGGAGAAATATGAAAATCGTCGGTAAGTCTAGTTGGAGATTTGAATCCCACATAATTAGCATGAGGTATAAAAACCATCAAATTATGCCCAATTATGTATCATGCGGTTAGTGTCGTTGCACGGGACTCTAATTTTGGATTACAAGTCAAAGACTTAGCTCGCAACAATGCTATAAATGTTTTTAGGAAGTGCTTAAGAAGATAATCCGTGGGAAGTATAACTCATGATTGAGTTAGATAAGAGAACTCTGGTGAAAGAAGTTCACCGCTTAGCCTTGCTAGGAGGTCAGTTTGCATACTCCAAAGATAGTAGAGTTGTTGTCTAGAATAAGACTTGTTCCTTCTTAGTAGCGGAAGTGAAGGAGAAATAGTTTGATGATCCCTACTTGTTGTAGCTGAAAGAGGGGATTCACAGGCATAAGATGATGGCTTTTAAACAATGGGGAGATGATACTACTTTAAGGTACCACGATAGATTGTGTGTTCCAACCATAGATGGACTTAAAGAGGGAAGATCATGTTAGAAGCCCATAATTCCAGGTATTTTTTCCATCTAGGTTCCCCAAATATGAATCATGACCAAGGAGATTTTTTTGTTGAACGACATGAAAAAGAACATCGCAGACTTTGTGGCCAATTGTCCGAATTGTCAGCAAGTGAAAGTCGAGCCGCAGAAAGCCTAGTGTTTTATCACAGAAAACACATATTTTGAGTGGAGATGGTACATATGAAATTTATAACAGGATTATCTTGCTCATTTTGAAAGCATCATTTGATTGGGTGATTGTAAATCGACTTACTAAGTGAGCACATTTCTTGCCAGTAAAAACTACAGATTCAACAGAAGATTATACGAAGTTATACATTAAGGAAATCGTCTGATTGCATGGGACTCCGTGGTACGTCATTTCCGACTGTGGTTCTCAGTTTACAATGAAATTTCAGAAGTCATTTCATAAAGGACAAGGCACAGGTTTTCCATCCTCAGAAAGATGGACAGGTAGAGCACATTATTCAAACGCTTAAGATATCCTTGATTTTAAAGGCAATTGGGGTGATCACATACCTCTCATTAAGTTTTCTAATAATAACACCTACCATTCTAGTATGAAGATGGCACCACACGAGACTCATAATGTGCGAAGGTGTAGATCGCCAATAGGTTGGTTCAAAGTTGGTGAAGGGAGCTGTAGGGACCAAATTTGATCTATCAGACTTTGGAGAAAGTTAAGTTGATTCAAAAGAGTTTTAAGATGGCTCAGAGCCGCGAAAAGTCCCATTCGAACATATGGCATAGAGACCTAGAGTTTCAAGTTGATGATTGGGTGTTTCTGAAAGTTTTGCCTTTGAAAGGTGTTATGAGATTTGGGTAGAAGGGGAAGCATAGTCCCTACTATATTGGTCCATATAGAATTTTTCGAAGGATCAATCAATTAGCTTATGAGTTGGAGTTTCCACCAAAATCAGCGGTGGTACAACAAGTATATCACGTGTCATGTTATTACATTCAAGTTTTCAGTACTCAGATACTCATGTCAATCGAATACTTAGATGTAAATGCCATCGTAGTGATTAGACATTGATCTTAGTTCAATACTCAAATATTCGTGCTTGTTCAATATTCATGTATCTAGTTCAATAGTTCAGTATTCACGTATCCATGGCAGACCAATATTCAGTCAATGCAGTAGTCATTCAGTTCAGTATCTCAACAGTTTAATAGTCATTTATTCATTTAGTTTAGTATGTAAGTGTTAATGAAAATTCATGTTCCCACCATACCCGTTTAAGGTCCGAAGTTAACCGAAGTTAGAATCAGGACAATCATTCGAGGACGAATGATCCCAAATGGGAGATAATGTAACACCTTGTAAATTTGGCTTAGGTATGGACGTGTTAAATGAGTAGTAATAGACATGTGAAGTTCTATTGAGATGAGTATGGGTGGAAATAGTTTTTTTAGAATCAAGATGGAGAGTAAGGTGCATAAGATTCGACAAAATCGACTAAGTATACAAAAGGTCTGTCTTCCAGAAGGATTTAGTCTAAATTTGTAAAGAATTTGGGAAACCTCAAAACACAAAAGTTGTAGGTCATTGAAACATCTTTCTAACGATATATTGTGGAGCCAGAACGAATCTCTGTACAAAATGTTATGTGCATTTTACCGAGCAGTGCGCAATATGCACGGTTAGGTGCGCGCCTAGAGGGATCACGTGCATGACCGCGCACTTGTGGCAGTGTTACTGCCATTTGGCATGGTCAGGTGCGCGGTGAGACCTTCAATTGCGCGTGGGGTGCACTTGGTTAAACCCAAACTACAGTGATAATGGAAAAAAAGTCAACTTGTAATAAGATAGGAAACTACTGAAGAATAGCCTTTAAGAATTATCGAAAAGGGGTTTCCCCAAGATTGACAGTGTGGGCAGAGTTAAATCATTAAGATTGTATATGATAGTTGTGAATACTTTCGCTTTCCATTTATGTAAGTAAATTAGTTTTTCTTAGTAAAGAAGATTGCTCAGAAGTAAGTCGAAAGATAAGTGGTCATTGACGTAAAGTGCAAAGAGTTGTAGAAGATAAAGAAAGTTATTAGGATCCCAACAAAAGAGAAGGATCTACTAGTACAAGACCTTAACCTTTGGTCTAAGGGAGAAATATGAAAATCGTCGGTAAGTCCAGTTGTAGATTTGAAACCCACATAGTTAGCATGAGGTATAAAAACCATCAAATCATACCCAATTATGTATCATGAGGTTAGTGTCGTTGCACGAGACTCTAATTTTGGAATACAAGTCAAAGACTAAGCTCACAACAATGCTATAAGTGTTTTCAGGAAGTGCTTAAAAATATAATCAGTGGGAAGTATAACTCATGATTGAGGTAAAGAAGAGAACTCTGGTGAAAGAAGTTCACCGCTTAGCCTTGCTAGGAGTTAAATTTGCATACTCCAAAGATAGTAGAGTTGTTGTCTAGAATATGACTTGTTCCTCCTTAGTAGCCGAAGTGAAGGAGAAATAGTTTGATAATCCCTACTTGTTGTAGCTGAAAGAGGGATTCACAGGCATAAAATGATGGCTTTTAAACAATGGGGAGATGATAGTACTTTAAGGTACCACGATAGATTTTGTGTTCCAACCATAGAAGGACTTAAAGAGGGAAGATCATTTTTGAAGCCCATAATTCTAGGTATTCTTTCCATCTAGGTTCCCCAAATATGAATAATGACCAAGGAGATTTATTGGTTGAACGACATGAAAAAGAACGTTGCAGACTTTGTGGCCAATTGTCCGAATTGTCAGCAAGTGAAAGTCGAGCAGCAGAAAACCTAGTGTTTTATCACAGAATACACATATTTTGAGTGGAGATGGTAAATATGAAATTTATAACCGGATTATGTTGCTCATTTTGAAAGCATCATTTGATTGGGTGATTGTAAATCGACTTACCAAGTAAGCACATTTCTTTCAAGTAAAGACTACAGATTCAGAAGAAAATTATACCAAGTTATACATTCAGGAAATCATCTGATTGCATGGGACTCCATGGTCCGTCATTTCCAACTGTGGTGCTCAGTTTACAATGAAATTTTAGAAGTCATTTCAGAAAGGATAAGGCACAAGTTTTCCATCCTCAGAAAGGTGAACAAGTAGAGCACATTATTCAAACGCTTAAGATATCCTTGATTTTAAAGGCAATTGGGGTGATCACATACCTCTCATTAAGTTTTCTAATAATAACACCTACCATTCTAGTATAAATATGGCACCACACGAAACTCTTAATGCGCGAAGGTGTAAATCACCAATTGGTTGGTTCAAAGTTGGTGAAGGCAGCTGTTGGGACCAAATTTGATCTATCAGACTTTTGAAAAAGTTAAGTTGATTCAAGGGAGTTTTAAGATGGCTTAGAGCCGCGAAAAGTCCCATTCGAACGTGTGGCACAAAGACCTAGAGTTTCAAGTTGATGATTGGGTGTTTCTGAAAGTTTCGCCTATGAAAGGTATTATGTGATTTGGGTAGAAGGGGAATCCTAGTCCCTGCTATATTAGGCCATATGGAATCTTGCGAAGGATCAGTCAATTAGCTTATGAGCTGGAGTTGTCACCAGAATTAGCGGTGGTACAACCAGTATATCACGTGTCATGTTATTACATTCAAGTTTTTAGTACTCAGATACTCATGTCAATCCAATACTTAGATGTTCATTCCATCTTAGTGATTAGATATTGATCTTAGTTCAATACTCAAATATTCGTGCCAGTTCAATATTCATGTATCTAGTTCAATAGTTCAGTATTCACGTATCCTTGGCAGACTAATATTCTGTCAATGCAGTAGTCATTCAGTTCAATATCTCAACAATTTAATAGTCATGTATTCATTTAGTTTAGTATGTAAGTATTAATGAAAGTTCATGTTCCGACCATACCTGTTTAAGGTTCGAAGTTAACCAAAGTTAGAATCAGGACAATCATTTGAGGATGAATGATCCCAAGGGGGAGATAATGTAACACCCTATAAATTTGGCTTAGGTATGGACGTGTTAAATGAGTAGTAATAGACGTGTAAAGTTCAATTGGGATGAGTATGGGTGAAAATAGTTTTTTTAGAATCAAGATAGAGAGTGAGGTGCATAAGATTCAACAAAATCGACTAAGTTTACAAAAGGTCCGTCTTCCAGAAGAATTTAGTCTAAATTTGTAAAGAATTTGGGAAACCTCAAAACACAAAAGTTGTAGGTCATTGAAACATATTTCCAAGGATATATTGTGGAGCAAGAACAGATCTATGTGCAAAATGTTATGTGCATTTTATTGAGCAGTGCGCAATATGCACGCCCAGGTGCGCGCCTAGAGGGGTCACGTGCACGGTCGTGCACTTGCGGCAATGCTTCTGCCATTTGGCATGGTCAGGTACGCGGTCAGGCCTTCAATTACGTGTGGGGTGCACTTGGTTATATGCGAACTATAGTGATAATGGAAAAAAGTCAACTTGCAATAAGAGAGGAAATTACTAAAGAATAGCTTTTAAGAATTATCGAAAAGGGGTTTCCCCAAGATTGACAGTGTGGGCAGAGTTAAGATATTGAGATTGTATATGATAGTTGTGAATACATTCGCTTTCCATTTATGTAAGTAAATTAGTTTTTCTTAGTAAAGAAGATTGCTTAGAAGTAAGTCGAAAGATAAGTGGTCATTGACATAAAGTGCAAAGAGTTGCAGAAGATAAAGAAAGTTATTAGGATCCCAACAAAAGAGAAGGATCTACTAGTACAAGACCTTAACCTTTGGTCTAAGGGAGAAATATGAAAATCGTTGGTAAGTCTAGTTGGAGATTTAAAACCCACATAGTTAGCATGAGGTATAAAAACCATCAAATCATGCCCAATTATGTATCATGAGGTTAGTGTCGTTGCACAAGACTCTAATTTTGGAATACAAGTCAAAGACTAAGCTCGCAACAATGCTATAAGTGTTTTTAGGATGTGCTTAAGAAGATAATCAGTGGGAAGTATAACTCATGGTTCAGGTAGATAAGAGAACTCTAGTGAAAGAAGTTCACCGCTTAGCCTTGCTAGGAGTTCAATTTGCATACTCCAAAGATAGTAGAGTTGTTGTCTAGATTATGACTTGTTCCTCATTAGTAGCGGAAGTGAAGGAGAAATAGTTTGATGATCCTTACTTGTTGTAGCTGAAAGAGGGGATTCACAAGCATAAGATGATGGCTTTTAAACAAAGGGAGATGATAGTACTTTTAGGTACCACGATAGATTGTGTGTTCCAACCATAGATGGACTTAAGGAGGGAAGATCATGTTAGAAGCCCATAATTCCAAGTATTCTTTCCATCTAGGTTCCCCAAATATGAATCATGACCAAGGAGATTTATTGGTTGAACGACATGAAAACGAACATCGCAGACTTTGTGGCCAATTGTCCGAATTGTCAGCAAGTGGTTGTCGAGCAGCAGAAAGCCTAGTGTTTTATCAAAGAATACACATATTTTGAGTGGAGATGGTAAATATGAAATTTATAATAGGGTTATGCTGTTCATTTTGAAAGCATCATTTGATTGGGTGAGTGTAAATCGACTTACCAAGTGAGCACATTTCTTGCCAGTAAAGACTACAGATTCAACAGAAGATTATACCAAGTTGTACATTCAAGAAATTGTCTGATTGTATGGGACTCCGTGGTCCGTCATTTTCGACTGTGGTGCTCAGTTTACAATGAAATTTTAGAAGTCATTTCCGAAAGTATAAGGCACAAGTTTTCCATCCTCAGAAAGATGGACAGGTAGAGCACATTATTCAAACACTTAAGATATCCTAGATTTTAAAGGCAATTGGGGTGATCACATACCTCTCAATAAGTTTTCTAATAATAACACCTACATTTATAGTATGAAGATGGCACCACACGAGACTCTTAATGCGCGAAGGTGTAGATCGCCAATTGGTTGGTTCAAAGTTGGTGAAGAGGAGCTGTTGGGACCAAATTTGGTCTATCAGACTTTGGAGAAAGTTAAGTTGATTCAAGAGAGTTTGAAGATGGCTTAGAGCCGCGAAAAGTCCCATTCGAATGTGTGTCACAGAGACCTAGAGTTTCAAGTAGATGATTGGGTGTTTCTGAAAGTTTCGCCTATGAAAGGTGTTATGAGATTTGGGAAGAAGGGGAAGCATAGTCCCTGCTATATTGGGCCATATAGTATCTTGCGAAGGATCAGTCAATTAGCTTATGAGTTGGAGTTGCCACCAGAATTAGCGATGGTACAACTAGTATATCACGTGTCATGTTATTACATTTAAGTTTTCAGTACTCAGATACTCATGTCAGTTTAGTACTCAGATACTCATGTCAATCCAATACTTAGATGTTCATGCCATCTTAGTGATTAGATATTGATATTAGTTCAATACTCAAATATTCGTGCCAGTTCAATATTCATGTATCTAGTTCAATAGTTCAGTATTCACGTATCCATGGCAAACCAATATTCAGTCAATGCAGTAGTCATTTAGTTCAGTATCTCAACAATTTAATAGTCCTGTATTCATTTAGTTTAGTATGTAAGTGTTAATGAAAGTCCATGTTCCCACCATACCCGTTTAAGGTCCGAAGTTAATCGAAGTTAGAATCAGGACAATCATTTGAGGACGAATGATCCCAAGGTGGAGATAATGTAACACCCCGTAAATTTGGCTTAGGTATGGACATGTTAAATGAGTAGTAATAGGCATATGAAGTTTTATTCGGATGAGTATGGGTGGAAATAGTTGTTTTAGAATCAAGATGGAGAGTGATGTGCATAAGATTCGACAAAAATCGACTAAGTTTACAAAAGATCCGTTTTCCATCAGGATTTAGTGCAAATTTGTAAGGAATTAAGGAAAATCCAAAACAAAAAGTTGTAGGCCTTTTAAATAGTTTTCCAATGATATATTGTGGATCCCAAATAGATCTCTGTGACGTTATATGCATTTTACAGAGCAGTGTGCAATATGCATGCCCAGGTGCGCGACTAGAGGGTTAGATGCGCGATCACGCACTTGTGCAATGCTACTGCAATTTTCCGCAGTCTGGTACGTGGTTAGGCCTTCAGGTACGCGGGGGGCACACTTGGGGGGGGGGGTCATTTTAAGGACCTACTTTGTCCCCCCACACACCCAAAACACAAAAGGTTGCTCTAGGAAGGGGAGCTCTCGTAAACCTAGCTCCTTAAAGGTCCCTCCACCATCCAAGGTAAGTTCTAATGGTGATTCTAAGTTAATTTCAATTTCCCAACATCCTATTAATATGGGTAAACACTCCATATCATTAGATATTCGATTGGGACATCATTGTTGAGAGAAGGAACCCTAGAACTTGAATTCAAGGGGATTGAACTTCAAAAAGGTAATGTCTTCATCCTCTAATTTATTCTAACATTGGATTAATGATTATAGACTTTAGTTCATGAGATATGAGTTGATGGGTTTGAAGAAAAGCATAAACAGATTATAGGTTTGAGTTGTTGATTGTTGATTATTGGTTAAGGGTGTTGTTTACCTATGAGTGATGAAGAATTATATTGATTATAACCGTTTGAGACTTTAGAATTTATCTAGGAGCAAGAGAATGGGTTATTGGGTGTATAAACACCATTAATAAGTGCTATCAAGCTTTATTCTCACCAAGTGTTTGATAAAATGCTTAAGTGACCAAAACATGAGTATCATAGCAAATATGGAATCCCATTGACTTGTATTATAAAAGATTAAAGTTGAAAGGGTTGACAAACATTGTATTACGCTCAGGAGATAAAATTTATGGTATGTGTGGCTAACTTTCTATGTTTGGGAATGTTAATGATTCTCCCTACACTACGTTTCTTTTACGACATTACTAATTGCCTCAGAAATATAATTAAGCCTAGTTCCTTGCATAGTTGCAGAACTTCTATTCTCTAGCTTCGTAACTCGTTCATGACTTTCATTCTGAACATTGTGAAATTAGTGCGTAATCAATATAGACTTGGGTTTGATGCATGTGAGTCTTAGTCAAGATTACTCAGCATGTGATAAACAGTTGAAATTTCAGTTTTCATAATCAATTCATGAATACATGTCTCAGTCTCGTTCTATTCAGCATTCGAGTATCATGTAACTCAATATGATTCAGTATTCCAGTATCATGTATTGTAGTATGATTCTCAGTTCCTGATTTTAAATCCCTAAATGTTGAACCCCTCCTATATTTGGGTTTGAGGCCGCAGTTTATGCTTTATGCATCTTTGGGCCTGAGGCTGCAGTTTATGCTTTATGCATCTTCAGGCATGAGGTTGCAGTTATGTATATGTATACTTGGGCTTGAGGGCGCATTTTGTGCACATATATATTGGGCTTGAGGTCACAATTTATTTATTCAGATAAACAGGTGGTTCATCATTCAGAAGAGGGAGTATTCATATCCTTACTTCCTTTGTTCAGTCCAATTATCAGTTATCAGTTTAGTTATCAATTATCAGTTATTATTCCAGTTTCAGTTTCAATAGTTATTATTTCAATTATCATTTATCAATTCTCGGTTATCAGCTTAGTTTCAGTTTCAGCATTTATAATTCTTTCTTTTATTTGCTTTACCCAGACCCCACTTGTGGGATTATACTGGGCCGTTGTTGTTGTTCTTTCATTTTCTTTACATACCAGTGCAATTCAAATGTACTAACATCTTTTTTGCTTGGGTCCTGTATCTCACGATGTAGGTAATCATTTATAGGTTGACGATTCAAAATGCTAGGATCCTCGTACCAGCTATTTGGTGATCCCAAGTTCTTTCGAGGCATTTCATTACCTTACAGCCTTCAGTATTTTCAGACAGTCAGTGTTTTCAGTACTTTATTAGAGGCTTCATAGACTAGGGTAACAACTAGATAGAGTCGTAGGATTTTCATATTAAGCAATGTTGGCTACAAATATGTTTCAGAATTATATTTAGTATTCCCGAACTTTGATCTATATCATCCAGACTTTCAGTATATCAATATCTATTTGTTTATCTTCCACTTTTAGTATGTTATGATATCACATGTTGATTCAACCATCCAGTTGGTTTGCTCGATCACAGTAGTCAAGCATAGGGTGCCGTATTACGTCGAGGCCCAGGTTCGTAGTGTGACAAAGCTTGATCAGAGCACTAGGTTCAAGAGTCCTAGGGAGTCTATGAAGCCGTGTCCAATAGAGTTTCCTTTATATGTGGGTGATGGCCACTAATATAAATGGTTAACTACCAAGACATTCAGGAATTATCTCATTTTTTTCTACTCTAGATTGTGCCATGAAGCTTAAAGCAATAGATAACCTTCTTTTCCTATTAAATTCTATACGTATCGAATGCCCAAGAGACGCGCAAGAAAAACCCAAGGTCCTAGAGGATATGATTGCCTATTAGGGTATAATTATGGAGTAGAGGATGGTAACATGAGACTTGAGAGTATGTTAAAAGTGGGATTCAAGGATAGTATTACATATTAGATAATAACCTTATCAGAAAGTACAAAATTAGTTATCATGTTTTATGGTTATCAGTTTATCTCGGTTACCAGTTATATGGTCTTTCGACTAGCAAGTTTATGGTTATTCAGTACGGCAGTATTCAGTTATATGTTTGCCAAATATATAATTTTCACTGTATCAAAATTTTTGGTGACTTGTGAGTATACAATGATGCATATGGGTGCTCAAAGAAAATGTAACACTGATTATAGCGAATCTTCGCATGTTTTGGGTCCATATTAAGACCCAAGACTCACCAGATGGTGCATGAAGTGATTTATCAGATGTGTATGTTAGTGTATGCGTATATCCGACCCCACGGTGTAACAGGTTTAGAGTTCAACCGCAGCTGGCATAAAATTAATCACTATAGTTTTGAACAGAAAAGAGCCTAAGAGAAATATAGCTAAGAATAATATGATGTACGAAATGAGAACCAAGAGCAGGTGACACTTAATTTTAGGGAATGATTTTAAGTAGTTTAGGTTTATTTAAATCAAAATTAGAAGGTACCACGTTAGTGAATTACTGTATGAAGATGTTATTATTGTGAGATAAAAGATAAGACAGTTCCCCCAAAGGTTATTGTATACGATAAAATCAGGGGGGGTCCGATTTCCCAGGCTTTATGATGCCTCACGAACATGCTTCTCAAGGTTCGAGACCGACTTCGAGGTTCACTATCGAGGGCCGTCGGGGGCCAACCTCTGTGCAGTGCAGACCAATGACTATATTAGAGATGAGGGGGGTTCCCAAGGCGCTTGGCTAAGACTGACACTGCCTAGTAGACTATTCTAAACCCAGCTCAGGGCGCCAAGGCATCATGTCGAACTGTCCCATCCCTACTCCTTTATCATTAATGTATTTTGTACTATGTTGGGATTCCCCTCCTACATAAAGGGGATCCCAACCGTTTTATAAAACTCTGTTGCTCCAGATGCTCCATAAGAAATATAGAAGAACACTCTCTTTTCTCTCTCATATACTCTCTTGATATTATCGCTTTCATTTATTGTCTTCATACTCGTTCTTCATTTATTGCTTATCATTGGCCATAAAGAGCCTCCATTGATTTTATTATAACTGTTAGTCGCATAGCTACTGCCTTCGATAGCCCTTAATCGAGCTTTGGGATCGACCTCGAGGCCCAGAATCGACGAGCCCGAGGCCCCGATTATTGGTCTAACGGTTTGATTTTTGCCCTATACTTAATTCTTATTTCGTCTCTAAATCTCATATACATAGCACCAATTGCTTAACAAACTAGCATAAAAATAGATCAAGTATTTTTAGAGTCCCATCAACAAATTTAATTATTATTACCATTTTCACAGTAAACAGTTTGGCACCTACCGTGGGGCTAAAAACAATAGTGATTATTTTCTTTATGGTTTCGTCAGACAACGCAAGTTATCTTTCACAACTGTTCTTGTCCAAGATTTCCAAATTTCAGGTTGAAATGCCTGACTCATCAAATAGAGGTGAAAACAACTACCTAGAAGACCGAGGAGAAAGTGTTGTGGTTGTTCTAGCCTGGGCACAAAAAGAGATCCCTCAGCACGTCTTTCATATAATTATGGTAGGGATCGACTTTCCCCAAAGGCCCATGATCAAGCGTACAAAAATATCCACCGCAATAAAAATTCCAATACAAGACCGCGTGGCCAAAGACACCCTCGTGTTCAGCGAAGAAGATCTCGAAACCTTGACAGAACCACACAACGACGAGCTGGTAATCTCATTTTTTTAAACAACGTCTGAGTTAAATGTGTGCTCATGGATACAGGCAGCTCGGCCAATGTGATAAGGTCATATCTGCCTTCCGGGTCCTCCACGGCTTCAACATGATCGGCGAAGTAACAAAAGGAGAAATCACCCTCCCAGTCGAAACGTCTGGCACTGTCACCCTCCCAAGTTACAAGCACGCATGCGCCTTTGTCTCCCCACCGATGCCTCTCGCCAGCGCCCAGCGGCTGGCCAATGACAACAGCGCCACGCGCACTGACAATGCCGCGCACGCAGATCCTGATGCCTTGCCAGCGCCCAGTTGCAGGCCCATTCCAGCAGCACCTCGCGCACAGACCCTGATGCCAAGCACCAGCGCAGAGTCTCAAGCTAACACAACAAGTGTCGCGCGCGCCCACAGCACCGCACGCGCAGACCCTGACCTGCAAGACAAAGTTGCTGCCATCGGACTTGGTTCTACACTATAATAAACTAAGTCCTTTTCATTGTAATTATAGGCTAGTTTACATCATTTTCATTCAGTGTGCTTATACAGCTTTATTAGGACTAGTCATGTAACTTTGGTTTATTTTTTTAAGTATTATTAGGGGGGATCAATCAATCAAACATTTTCAAGCAATCAATTTTCTGTACTGGTGCCTCTCCCCATCGACATCGTATCTTTTGTAATTAGTATTTCATTCATCAATAAAATCATCATCATCATTCAAAACCCAATTCTCTCTCAGCTTCCGCAACTGCTCGTGACATTGGTTTTCCCGCACGGCACTAACAATCTAGTCTAGCGTGCGGAGGGTACCTCATTGGCAGATAGAAACCGCACTGACATCAGTTGCTAAGACTTATATTGCCCTTCCAAAGAACATCAGGAAGGCGTTGCGTAACAGTTGGTATCAGAGCGTAGGTTCGACATCGGACGAGGGAACACATTTTCCATCATCACCATTTCTGACCATAGTGAATCACGCGGAGCGCCTAACATCCCTAGAAGAGACGGTTGACCGATTACGACCCATTGTGGATACGATGCCTGATCAAAACAACAACTTAGTGCAAAGGTTGGACGACCTGGATCGCCGAATGCGGCAGGCGGAAAATGACATTGCAAACATCAGTTGTGACTCTGAGGATGACTGACAAATGGAAGCCATTGAACCTGCCAATATACATGGCAAATTTTAGGACCTCCAACAGGAGCGTGCCGATGATTTAGCCCATCGGCAATAAGAGGCAGACAAACTAACTGCCATGCAGCAAACCATAGACGACTTGATAGGCAAGCTCAATGTTGTCAATGCTGCCTTATAAAGCCTGCTTCAAGGAGGCGACAACCACATCAAGGGTGCATCAAACCTCACCCCCATTCCACAAAAGCTTAAGATACCGGAGCCAAAGCCATACGACGGATCCCAGGATGCTAAGAAGTGGAAAACTTCATCTTTGACATCGAACAATACTTCGATGCCGTGGGCCATTTGGAAGAATCCAAAAAGGTAGCAACTGCTGCAATGTATCTTCAGGGCGATGCCAAACTTTGGTGGCGGGTCAAATACGAAGCCATCAGGGTCGGTGAAGATACTCTCCAGACATGGGATGAGCTGAAGGCAACCATACTCCTGCAGTTCTTCCCCGAAAATGTGGAATACAACGCAAGGAGAAAGCTACGGGAGCTCCACCACACTAGGTCAGTGCGGGAGTACGTGCACGAATTCTCCGCCCTCATGCTAAACATACGCAACATGGGGGACAAAGACAAACTCTTCGCATTCATAGAAGGTTTGAAACCTCATGCCCGTATGGAACTACAGAGACAACGAGTAGACACCCTGACCAAGGCCATTCAAGCTGCAGAATGCCTTGGTGATTATCATTTGGGAACTCAGAACGACATGCCCCAGCCGTCTGTCCGAGGGGGATTCAATGGGAACCATCTCAGCAATGGTAGCCCAAGAAAAAGTGGGGGAGATCGGAGTGCATCCAAAACTAAGACTCCTCCCTCTTGCAACAACAATGCTGCATCCATCAACAACAATCGGGGGAGAAAGCCTCCCTCAGAATGTCGTCATTGCGGCGGGGCACATTGGAACAATGAATGCCCAAACATAAAGGTCAATGCTCATCAGACTGTCGAGGATGAGTTAGATACATCAGACACATCAGAATCAGACCAGGTAGGCGCCTTCAATGCAATTGTTGTCTCTATCCCACATGCCTTAGCGGGGACCACTGCATGTCCTCCTAAGAAAATCTCAGTCCCAATCACCAAGAAAGGGAAGGAAAAGATGGAAGAGAGGCCTCCTAAACAAGCGAGGACCCTAATGTTCGTCGAATTGAAAGTGAACGACAAGCCCCTTCACGCATTGATAGACACGGGTGCTACCCACAACTACTTGGCTTCAACTCAAATAGAGCGCCTGGTTCTTGTTGTGCAAAAAAGCAAAGGTCGCGTCAAGGCTATCAACTCAACACCCCAGACATTGGGTGGAACAACTACAAATGTCCCAGTGAAACTTGGCCCATATAAAGGAAGCATCGACCTGCGCATCGCAATCATAGATGACTTCGACATGATAGTGGGTTTGGAGTTCATGAGGCAAACCAACACCATACAAGTGCCATATGCCAACATGCTCCTGATGTTGGGGGAAAACGGGGCCAAGACCTGCACCATACCATGCTTTCCCATAAAGATGGCCACTGGAAACATCTCAGTCATGCAGTTGGAGAAGGTAGTCAACAGATATGAACCCCTAGTTCCAGCTACCCTTCGCAGCAATAATCAGCCATCATGTCATCGGCCTCAAAAAACTGGTGACGCTCCTCAGCGTGTGAAGACTTGTCAGCCATGCCACAAGGACAAGTTGGATCACTCATCACAGACGGGACTCTTGCAGCCATTACATGTCCCTCAAAGACCATGGGAAAGTGTTTCCCTCGGGTTCATCACGAGATTGCCCCAACTCGGTAATCTTGCATCCATCTTGGTTGTCATAGATCAGTTTTCAAACTATGTAACCTTTTTAGCAGCCCCGTAGAACATCTCAGCAGAAGATACAGCTCGACTCTTCTTCTCGCACATTGTCAAACATTGGGGCCTACCTAAAGACATTGTTAGTAGGCGCGACTCACGCTTCATTAGCAACTTTTGGACCCATCTCTTCAGGTGATTTAGGTCAACATTGAATCACAACTCAGGCATCCATCCACTATCGAATGGCCAGACAGACCGGTTCGATGACATGCTGGAGGAATATCTCCGCAACTTTGCAACCAGATCACAGAAGCATTGGGTGAAGCTCTTGGATGCTGCTCAACTGTGTTTCAATTCTCAAAAGAGCCATCATACAAACAAAAGCCCTTTTGAAATTGTTACCAGATAGCAACCGCTTCTCCCGCAAACGGTGAATGCATCAACCATGCCGAAATCTCCTCGAGCTGTCAACTTCTCGAGTGAATGGGAGCATAACATGGGGATAGTGCGGAGCTATCTCGTCAAAGACCAAGAGCGGGCAAAAAGATTCGCCGAACAAAATCTTTGCTTTGCCCAACATCAAACAGGGGAAAAAGTAATGCTATGCATCCCAAAGTGATACTTGTTTGCAGAGAGGACCCATGGCCCTCGCCTGCAACAAAAATACATCGGGCCCCTGCCCATTTAAAAATGCTTTGGGAAGTCCACATACCAGGTGAAAACTCCATCCTAGTGGAAGATCCATCCAGTCTTCCAGGTCAGCCGCATGAAATCATTGCGTCGCTACAACAGCAAGCTCAAAGAACAGAGGGGAACAAACCTCCCATCCAACAACCACCAGAATCATCATCATCATCATCATCATCATAAGGCTCCGAGGACGGTGCCAAATCAGGTGGGGGAGAATGTCATGGGCTGCTTTCTAAACACGCCCCATGACCCCTTGGCCGCGCACCATGGCGGTCTAACAAGCCTCACAATGCCTAGCGCCATGGTCGGCCCCGTGGTCTTGGCTGCGCCAAGTGACAAGCACACATGCGCCTCTGTCGCCCCGCCAATGCCTCTTGCCAGCGCCCAGCGGCTGGCCAATGACAACAGCGCCGTGCGCACTGACAATGCCGCCTGCGTAGATCCTGATTCCTTGCCAGCACCCAACTTCAAGCCCATTCCAGCAGCGCCTCGTGCATAGACCCTGATGCCAAGCACCAGCGCCCAGCCTCTGGCCAACACAACAAGTGTCGCGCGCACCCACAGCACCACGCGCGAAGACCCTGACCCGCAAGACAAAGTTGCTGCCATTGGACTTGGTTCTACACTATAATAAACTAAGTCCTTTTCATTGTAATTATAGGCTAGTTTACATCATTTTCATTCAGTGTGCTTCTACAGCTTTATTAGGACTAGTCATGTAACTTTGGTTTACTTTTTTTAAGTATTATTAGGGGGGATCAAGCAATCAAACATTTTCTTATCGATAATATCGACTATTTCGCATGGTCCCACTTAGACATGATAGGCATCCCGCCGGAAATAGCCTTCCACCGACTGAGTGTCAACCCTAGGTTTAAACCGGTGAAGCAAAAAGGAAGACTACGGTTCGAGATAAAACATGCATTCATCAAGGATGAGGTAACGAAATTCCTTAAAATAGGGTCCATTAGGGAGGTAAAGTACCCCGAGTGGCTGGACAACGTAGTAGTGGTACCCAAAAAAGGAAATAAGTTAAGAATGTGCGTAGACTATAAAGACCTAAATAAGGCGTGTCCCAAGGATTCATTCCCATTGCCTAACATTGATCGTCTGATCGATGCTACGGCCGGCCACAAGACCCTCACCTTTCTGGATGCCTATTTGCTGTACAATCAAATTCAGATGAACCCCGAAGATATGGAGAAGACCTCGTTCATCACAACTATTGTACCTACTGTTACAATGTAATGCTTTTCGGACTGAAAAACGCAAGGGCTACATACCAGTGTCTAGTTAATAAAATGTTTGAGAGTCAAATAGGCAAATCCATGAAAGTTTATATTGACGACATGCTTGTTAAGTCCCTACGTGCAGAGGACCATTTAACTCATTTGCAGGAAACATTCAACATCCTCAGAAGTTACAACATAAAGCTCAACCCCGATAAATGTGCCTTCGGAGTAGGTTCATGCAAATTCTAAGGCTTCATGGTATCAAACAGGGGGATCAAGATTAACCCCAATAAAATCAAGGCCATCGAAGAAATCACGGTAGTAAACAATGTAAAGGCCATGCAACGACTAACAGGTCGGATAACGGATCTGGGTAGATTCATATCTCGGTCATCCGATAGGAGCCATCATTTATTCTCCTTACTCAAAAGAAAGAACAACTTCGAATGGACTCCAGAGTGCCAACACGCCTTAGAAAAGCTGAAGCGATATTTGACTAGCCCACCTCTGCTCCACACACCAAAGGTGGATGAAACACTATATCTATACCTGGCCATATCCGAGATAGTGGTAAGCGGCGTGCTAGTTCGAGAAGAGAAAGGTACACAGTTACCTGTTTATTACGTAAGCTAGACCCTAGGGGATACCAAAACTAGGTATCCACACCTTGAAAAATTGGCTCTTGCGTTAATAAGTGCATCGCGGAAATTGAAACCCTATTTTCAATGCCATCATATTTGTGTTCTAACGACATACCCCCTCCAAAGAATATTGCACAAAACCAAATTATCGAGTCGATTAGCCAAATGGGACATCAAACTCGAAGGGTATGATATCGAGTATCAACCTCGAACTGCCATCAACTCCTAGATCCTGGCAAACTTCGTGGCCGATTTCTCACCCTCCCTCATGCCCGAGGTAGAAAAAGAACTTTTACTAAAATCAGGCACGTCTTTTGGGGAATGGACCCTATTTACTAACGGCGCCACAAACGTGATAGGTTCCAGACTAGGTATAGTCCTAAAGCCACCTACGGGCGGCGTAATCAGGCAATCTATAAAAACCGCAAAATTGACTAAAAACGAGGTCGAGTATGAGGCTATGATTGCAGGTTTAGAACTAGCCAAAAGCTTGGGAGCCGAGATCATCGAAGCAAAATGCGATTCACTCCTGGTAGTGAGCCAGGTGAATGAGAGCTATGAGGTCCGAGAAGACAGGATGCAGAGATACTTGGACAAACTCCACGTCGCATTACGTCGCATCAAAGAATGGACTTTAGTCCATGTACCTCGATAGCAGAATAGCGAGGCCGATGCCCTCGTAAACCTGGGATCATCTATTGAAGAAGACGACCTACTCCTCGGGGCAATTATTTATCTATCTAAATCAGTAATCGAGGAAGGTCATACGGAGATTAATTCCACCAGTCTAACATGGGATTGGAGAAATAAATATATTAATTATTTGAAAGACGGAAAATTGCCCGAGGATCCAAAGGAATCGAGGGCCCTACGAACCAGAGCAGCCCGATTCTCGCTCGATGAAAACCAGACTTTGTGCAGAAGAACTTTTGATGGCCTCCTGGCAGTATGTCTGGGGCCACAAATTACAGATTATGTACTCTGAGAAATTCACGAAGGCATTTGCAGAAATCATTTTGGAGCCGATGCCTTAATCTGCAAGGTAATTAGAGCAGGCTACTATTGGTACAATATGGAAAAGGATACCAAAGAATTCATCCAGAAGTGCGACAAATGCCAGAGATTTGCCCCGATGATTCACTAACATGGTGAACAGCTGCACTCGGTCTTATGGCCATGGCTGTTCATGAAGTAGGGGATGGACATCATCGAACCCCTTCCAACGGCACCAGGTAAGGCTAGATTTATTTTATTTAAGACTGACTATTTCTCCAAATGGGTAGAAGCGCAGGCCTTCGAAAAGATAAGAGAAAAAGAACTCATCAGCTTCATCTAGGGCCACATCATGTGCCGATTCGGGATTCCTTCCGAGAGAACATGTGATAATGGGAAGCAATTCATTGGGAGCAAGGTAACACAATTCCTTGAGGATCACAAAATCAAGAGAATCCTATCGACGCCCTACCACCCATGTCTGAACGGCCAAGCCGAGTCCACAAACAAAACCATCATCCAAAACATAAAAAAGAAATTGGAAAGCACCAAGGGAAAGTGGAGAGAAATATTGCCAGAGGTACTGTGGGCATATCGAACAACTTCAAAATCGAGCATAAGGGAAACACCTTTCTCTTTAGCATATGGCGTCGAGGCTTTGATACCAGTGGAGGTCAGGGAGCCGAGCGCCAGATTCCAACACACCAATGAGAGCTCGAACAACTAAGCCATGAAAACGGCCCTCGAATTGCTGGATGAAAGACGAGAAGCCTCGATGGTCCAAATGGCCACCCAAAAGCAAAGGATCGAAAGATATTATAATAGGAGAACAAACCTCCGATATTTTGGAGTCGGGGGCTTGGTTCTAAGGAAAGTCACCATTAACACCCAAAACCCCAATGAAGGAAAGCTGGGCCAAAATTGGGAAGGACTGTACTGCCTCCTCGGAGTAGTCGGCAAAGGGTCTTACAAGCTCGACACCATAGAGGGCGAACAACGTCTAAGCAACTGGAACATATAAATGCTAAAACGATATTATTGCTAGGACATCCGATGGAAAACTCCGAGAACATCCTCGAGCACTCGTTGCACTCTTTTCCTTCGGCAGGATTTTGTCCCTATGAGGGTTTTACCGGCAAGGTTTTTAATGACGCAATGGCCATACATCGCCCGAAGGAGACTTAACAAGAATTCGAGATTTCTTTCACAATCCACCTCGAATACTGGCGGGCCCCTTCCTCGGAAGGTCATCTACTCGGGAAAGCGAAGGCATCCCAAATGGGACCCTAATGGGGAAAGTAATGTACAGGGCCAAACGGTCGAACGAACCGTGCCCATATATAGCCGTCAAGCTTTTAACGACAAAAACATGTATACTTGTACCAGGTAATCAAACAACACTTTTCATCAAAGCACTTCACGCTTCAAAAGAAACTCGACGTTTTAGCAAAGAGGACTCCTCTGTCAAAAGTGTCCCGAACACTCGGAGACTGGCATCAATAATTCGACACCTGAACGACCCCCGGGTCAAAACTCCAAGCTCGTAAGCCCTCAACGAGGCAACACCAAGACCATAAAACGTCTCCAAAACTGAAGGTGCCATGAACACCCGGAGATTGATGCCGGAACCTAAAAAATGTGCGACCTCAGGGTCGGGATCTCTAAAATCGTAAGCCCTCGATGAGGCAATATAAAGTTTGCAAATAATGGCTCCCGAGTCAAGAATTCCTCGATGACTCGGGGACTGCCGTCAAGCGCCACCTCCATCGACCTGTCAAAACCCGAGGCCATAAGACCCCGAGCGGGCAGAATCGGCCTCGTAAGATCTACATAAGGTAGCAACTATATCTATAAGACCTAAACGACATGTAAAAACTATAAGACCTCAGCGGCATGTAAAAACTGTAAGACCTCAACGGCATGTAAAAACTGTAAGGCCTCAATGGTATGTAAAACTGTAAGACCTCAACGGAATATAAAAATTGTAAGACCTTAACGACATGAAAAACTGGTAAGACCTCACTAAAGGCATAGACTCGATCCCAAAGTTTTGGCTATATATCAAACTTGTAAGACCCCTAAAAAGGCATACCCTCAATATAGATGCCGAAACTACCTCATTCGGGACTCAAAGGCTCCGGCTGAACAAAGTGACTCCGGTCACACGGCTGTACCAGCCAAACTAACGTATCTTGGGGACACCCGACCGTCACTAAAAAGTGTAAAAGCCATTGTCGCCAGCCTAATAATCCTTGAGGCCACACACACTAAAAGGTCGCATCGACCAAAAGCGTAAGAGCCATTGTCGCCAGCTTGAAATCTGAAAACTTGAGGGTCAAAATAAGCTCGAGTCGTAACCCGATTCAGAGACTAGACCCAAAATAGTTAACTATACATGCCTAAGGGCAAAGCATAAGAGCCATTGTCGCCAACCTAATGAGCCTAAGGGCCGCACACATAAAAGGTCACTTTGACCCAAGGCGTAAGAGCCACTGTCGCCAGCCCACATAAATTTGAAAACTTGAGGGTCGATTGGGCTCGAGTCGAAACCCCCTTGGAGACTGAACCCAAAATAGTTAACTACATATGCCTAAAGGTAAAGCATAAGATCCATTGTCACCAGCCTAATGAGCCCCAGGGCCACCCGCATATAAGGTCGCTCCAACCCAACACGTAAGAGCCAGCTCGAAATCCTAAAAATTTGAGGGTCAGATGAACTACAGTCGAGATCTGACTAGAAGACTGAGCTCAACCTAATAAAAACGCCTAAAAACAAAAACACAAAAGCTTAAATGCCAGCTTACTCTAAGAAGTAACCGACTCCGTGCGTGCGAGTCACTGTTACCAGTCTCGACGATAGTGAAGTCTGGGCCTAACCCGAAGATGGGACCCTAGTTCGAGAGTCAAAGAACATCACATAGTATTTCCGAAAAGCAAAAGGGAAGGAACAGGAAATAAAAAGCCTTCTTATAACCTCCAGGGGGATGTTTACAAGTCTTGAAAAACCATTACAAAGAAAGAACCAAACATAATCTTAATCTACCATCGAAAGGGAGGTCTCTGGTGTCTCCACCAGAGGTTGCACCCCAACAACTACAGGTCCTTCAGCAGCCCCTATTCGACGGCCTCTTCCCCTCCGGGGGCTCCGCCTTCTCTTTTATCACCTCCTGAGCCACTGCTCGACATACCCCCAAAAGCAAGCAAGGCAACATCTCTCTTTTCCAAGGTCTCCACTCTCTCAAACTCAGCAGGGATATCTCCCACACGTATGTCCACTACCCGAGTCAACCTCGGCTCGGCCCCCTCGGGTGCCCCTCCAGCTTGGGCACTCATCACGATAGCATCTTCTCCATGCAAAGATATAAGCGTCTCGGCTTCAGTCTTGATCCTTGATAATGTAGCCACCAGCTCGCAATGGAGACCTCTGTACTTGCTACTATACTCCCTCGCCTCACTAAGCTGATGCCCAACTAATATCACCTTCTCTTAGAGGGCATCCCTCTCGGAAGATATCTCTCTCTCACGCCATTCGAGTTCGAGACTTCAGAGTCTTTGGCCCGAAGCTCCTCCCTCAATAGGGCGCGTTCCTTTTCAAACTACACAAATTAGATCCAAGATGTTAAAACACTGGGTTCTGGCAAAACATTCAGATAAAAGCAAATAGGGACTAGATTACCTGTTCAGTAAGGAGATATTTCTCACGTTAGAGGCAGGTTACCTTGACCTGATATCGGGTGAAAGTCCGATTGTAAATCACCTTGGCCTAAATCCACAAAAAAAGATAAGTTAGAAAGACAAAGGTCGAGGCAACCGAGGCCCGAGCGACAGGCAGGGAAAGCAAAAATTACCTGCTCACAAAGGCTGCTCATTTCACCAAAGATGAGGGAAGCATCGACCTTAGGAACTCCCTCGGAAATGGTTGGGAGCCTTTTGAGCACATCTCCGGCATTGACAGGCATCCCCGCATTGGGAGATTCTTCACACGGAGCATCTTGTACTCCTTTAAAAGGTAGGGTCGTTCCCTGAGGAGAATCAATCACGACCACGACACTAGCAGGGTCAGTCAGGACCATCCCTTATCTATTCGGGGTCCCTGAACTAGGCCCCTCCAAACCACCTAACGAAGGCACCTCAGACCGAGGAGAACTCTGACCACCGACTAGCTCGGGGGCAGAACCCAATACTCCCTCAATTGTCTCTCCGCCACAAAGTGGGGCCACAACAGCATCATTCTCCAGCTCGGAAGCCACCATCTCTACCGCCCTAGGATTGTCTAGGTTTATCCCTCCCTCGGGAGCAATCGAGAAGCTGTTTTCCTCCTCACCCTCAACTCGAGGGTTTCCCACCATTTCTGGGGTTAGATCTGTCGGGTCGGTCTTAGGCTTTTCTGCCTTAATCCTCTTATATTCGGAAGGACCATCCAATGGATCCCATTGTCTTTTCTTCCCTTCATGGGGTACCAAAGTGCCTTCCCCGCCGGGTATCCCTTCATCAAGGGGACTTCCCCCAATCCTACACAAAGGCAAGAGGTAAGCACAGGAAATGGGAGCGCCGCCAGTAGCAATTTAAGTCAAAAGGGATGACTACATCAAGGGTAGAGGCTCACCATGATCCTTAGCTTCCCACTGGGACCAAGATAGATCACTCCACACTTGCTCAAAATACGGGTAAATCGAGTATAGAAGACCGACCCAATTCTGGAGGTCCAAAATCGAGCTAGCATAAATTGGTGTGGCTATAGTAATTAAAAAAATAACACATGTTAAGTGCTTGAAAGAACACAACCGAAGAGAAGCGAGGGAAGTCAAGGTAGCATGTCTACTTACGCTCCACATTCCACCTCTCAGGGAATGGAATCTTTTACGCCAGGATCAGTTCAGAAGTCCTAACTTGGACAAATCGGCTTATCCATACCCCCTTTCCGAGCTCCTCAGTACAAGCAAAGAGGGACCTCAGGACTTGATAGCGGAGTTTGATTAAACCCCCACGGAAGAGACTGGGGTTGTACATCCTAATCAGATGATCAAGAGTGAAGGGCATCTCCCCGATCATGTTCACATAGTACCTGATCATGTAAACAATATGCCAGAATGAAGGATGAATCTGGACAAGGGTCACTTGGAATCGTTGGCAGAAGTCGAGAATCACGGGGTCGATCGGGGGCGAAGATAGCCATACCAGCCCTAGAGTAAATGGATAGGTGTACACACTGAGGAAACCTATTTTGTGTGTCGTAATATCCTCCTCGAGAGAAGGGATCTCCACAAGCACCATGTCCTCCCAGCGATAATCATCTTTCACTCTTCCGATGTCTGTTATCGAGCTAATATACTGAGTCACGGGCTCGTTACGCCCCGGCTTCGAAGAAGGTATCTCGACCTTGAAGTCAGGAGCCATCACGAAAGATCCTGGAACATATTCCTCCACACGAGGAGGCATTGTCACTTCACGTTGAGATAAAAGCGAAGATGATAAGGACACGACCTCCTGGAAGCGGATGTAGATGTTTTCACCATTTCTAGAAATTTCCGGGAGAAGAAGAAGAGTTGCGTTCCTAAGTGAAAACAAAAGCAAAGGAAGAACGAACCTTTTCTAGGGTTTGGGAATGCAATGAGTTATAGAAAACAAGAAGGGGAATATTTATAGAAACCCCGCGTGCGCATTAAAGAAGGCCAAGAGACAGCCAACTGCCATGGTCAATACGAAAATCTTCAGGGGCTGCGTGTGCATCGTATCTTGGCACCCTGTGACCGACATCACTACAAGAGTATCAGGGGGAAGAAATTCAAGGTTGTTTCTTATCACTTTCACTCTAAGAAACACAGAGACTATCTGTGTACGGTAAAATCAGGGGGGTCCAATTTCCTCAGCATTATGATGCCCCGCGATCATGCTTCTCAAGTTTTGAGACCGAGGTCGAGGTTCGATATCGAGGGATGTCGGGGCCCGACCTAGGGCAGTGTAGACCAATGACTATATTAGAGACGAGGGGGGTTCCCAAGGCGCTTGGCTAAGACTGACAGAGCCTAGCAGACCATTCTAAACACAACTCAGGATGCCAGGACATCATGTCGAGCTGTCACATCCCTACTCCTTTATCATTAATGTATTTTGTACTATGTTGGGATTTCCCTCCTATATAACAGAGTTTTATAATATAAAATAGAGTATCATTAATATAACAGAGTTTTATAAAACTCTGTTGCTCCAGCTGCTCCATAAGAAATATAGAAGAACACTCTCTTTGCTCTCTCGTATACTCTCTTGATATTATTGCTTTTATTTATTGTCTTCATACTCGTTCTTCATTTATTTCTTATCATTAACCATAAATAGCCTCCATTGATTTTATTATAACCATTAGTCACATAGCTCCTGCCTTCGATAGCCCTTAATCGAGCTCTGGGATCGACCTCGAGGGCTAGAATCGACGAGCCTGAGGCCTCGATTATTGGTCTAATGGTTTGATTTTTTCCCTATCCTTAATTCTTATTTCATCTCTAAATCTCATATGCATAGCATCAACTACTTAACAACTAGCATAAAAAAAGATCACGTATTTTTAGAGTCCCATCAACAAATTTAATTATTATTACCATTTTCACAGTAAACAGTTATGTGACTAAGTGTTTACCACAAATGTTTATAGTCTGATATGATTTTGAAGTGTGTAGAAAGTTTGGGGTAAGATATTCAAATTTCGTTTAAGACAGATGAACCTTCCCTAAGTGTAATCCATGTACATTGTTCAAAAAAAGGAAAGATAGTATGCGACATCGAATATGGTCGGATGGTGAGGGAAGTTAGAAATAACCTAATGCTTCACTCTTGTTATTCAAAGCAGGAGAAAAAAGTATGGTGCTAGCAAGTGATTAGTAAAAGAATAGTAAGTATGTTTTGAGTAGATAATGTGAATTAACTTTACATGGCTAGTAGAAGTAAGATTTGATTCACTTAGCTAGGTTAACTCTAGTGAGTGGATGATAGTTTGAAATAACGAACACGTGTTAGGACCCAAAGAGTTTAAGTTAAACCCTAAGTACAGTGATAGTGGAAAAGAAATCAGCTAGCAGTAAGAGAGCAAACAACAGAAGAATAGCCTTTAAGAGTTATCGAAAAAGGGTTTCCCCAAGATTGAAAGTGTGGTCAGAGTTAAATCAATATGATTGTATATGATAGTTGTGAATACATTAGCTTTCCATTTATGTAAGTAAATTAGTTTTTCTTAGTAAGGAAGATTGCTCAGAAGTAAGTCAGAAGATGAGTGGTCATTAACGTAAAGTGCAAAGAGTTACAGAGGATAAAGAAAGTTATTCGGATCTCAACAAAAGAGAAGGATCTACAAGTACAAGACCTTAACCTTTCTTCTAATGGAGAAATATGAAAATCGCCGGTATGTCCAGTTGGAGATTTGAAACCCACATAGTTAGCATGAGATATAAAAAACCATCAAATCATGCCCAACTATGTATCATGATGTTAGTGTCATTGAACGAGACTCTAATTTTGGAATACAAGTCAAAGACTTAGCTCGCAACAATGCTATAAGTGTTTTCAGGAAGTGCTTAAGAAGATAATCAAGTGTGGGAAGTACAAATCATGATTGAGGTAGATAAGAGAACTCTGGTGAAAAAAATTCACCGCTTAGCCTAGCTAGGAGTTCAATTTGCGTAAACTAAAGATAGTAGAGTTGTTGTCTAGAATATGACTTGTTCCTCCTTAGTAGCCAAAGTGAAGGAGAAATAGTTTAATGATCCCTACTTGTTGTAGCTGAAAGAGGGGATTCATGGGCATAAGATGATGTCTTTTAAACAAGGGGGAGATAATAGTACTTTGAGGTACCACGATAGATTATGTGTTCCAACCATAGATGGACTTAAAGAGGGAAGGTCATGTTAGAAGCCCATAATTCCAAGTATTCTTTCCATCTAGGTTCCCCAAATATGACTCATGACTAAGGAGATTTATTGGTTGAATGACATGAAAAAGAACGTCACAGATTTTTGGCCAATTGTCTGAATTGTCAGCAGGTGAGAGTCGAGCAGCAGAAAACCTAGTGTTTTATCACAGAATACACATATTTTGAGTAGAGATGGTAAATATTGAATTTATAACAGGATTATCTTGCTCATCTTGAAAGCACCATTTGATTGGGTGATTGTAAATCGACTTACCAAGTCAGCACATTTCTTGCCAGTAAAGACTACAGATTCAGCAGAAGATTATACCAAGTTATACATTCAGGAAATCATTTGATTGCATGGACTCCGTGGTCCATCATTTCAGACTGTGGTGCTCAGATTACAATGAACTTTTAGAAGTCATTTCAGAAAGTCTAAGGCATAAGTTTTCCATCCTTATAAAGATGGACATGCAGAGTGCATTATTCAGTCACTTAAGGATATCCTTGATTTTAAAAGCAATTGGGATGATCACATACCTCTTATTAAGTTTTCTAAGAATAACACCTACCATTCTAGTATGAAGATGGCACCGTGCGAGACTTTGTATGGGCGAAGGTGTAAATCGCCAATTGGTTTGTTCAAAGTTGGTGAAGAGGAGTTGTCGGGACAAAATTTGGTCAATTAGAATATGGAGAAAGTTAAGTTGATTCAAGAGACTTTGAAGACGGCTCGGAGCTGCTAAAAGTCCTATTCGAATGGGTGGCATAGAGACCTAGAGTTTCAAGTTGATGATTGGGTGTTTCAGAAAGTTTCACCTATGAAAGGCTTTATGAGATTTGGGAAGAAGGGGAAGCATAGTCCCTGCTATATTTGGCCATATAGAATCTTGCAAAGGATCGGTCAATTATCTTATGAGTTGGAGTTGCCATCAGAATTAGCGGTGGTACAACCAGAACACGTGTCATGTTATTACATTCAAGTTTCCAGTACTCAAATACTCATGTTAGTTCAGTACTCAAATACTCATGTAAGTTCAATACTTAGATTTTCATGCCAGCTTGGTGCTTAGATATTGATGTTAGTTCAATACTCAAATATTCGTGCCAGTTCAATATTCATGTATCCAGTTCAATAGTTCAGTATTCACGTATTCCATGGCAGACCAATATTCATTCAATGCAACAGTCATTCAGTTCAGTATCTCAATAGTTCAATAATCATGTATTCATTTAGTTTAGTATATAAGTTTTAATGAAAGTTCATGTTCCCACCATACCCGTTTAAGGTCTGGAGTTAACCAAAGTTACAACAAGGACAATCATTTTACGACGAATGATCCCAAAGGGGAGATAATGTAACACCCCGTAAATTTGGCTTAGGTATGGATGTGATAAATGAGTAGTAATAGACATGTGAATTTTTATTGGGATCATTATGGGTGGAAATAGTTATTTTAGAATCAAGATGACGAGTGAAGTGCATAGGATTCGACAAAATCGACTAAGTTTACAAAAGGTCCATCTTCCATTAGTGTTTAGTGAAAATATGTAAGGAATTTGGGAAAATGAAAAACACAAGAGTTATAGGTCTTTCAAATAGCTTTCCAACGATATATGGTGGAGCCCAAATGGATCTATGTGCAAAATGTTATGCTCATTTAACTGAGCAGTGCGCAATATGCGTGCCTAGGTACGCGCCCAGAGGGTCACGTGCGCATCCGCGCACTTGTAGCAGTGCGCACTTGTGTGATGAGTTGCACGATGAGGCCTTCAGTTGCATGGGGGGCACACTTGGGGGATCATTTTATAGCCCTACTTCGTCCCCACACCCGCAAAACACAAACACTTGTTATAGGAAAGGAAGCTCTCAAAAACCTAACTCCTTAAAGGTCCCTCCACCATCCAATGTATGTTCTAATGGTTAACTAAGTTAATTTCAATTTCCTAACATCTTATTAATATGGGTAAACCCTTTATATCATTAGTCATTCGATTGGGACATCATTGTTGAGAGAAGGAACCCTAGAACTCGAATTCAAGGGGATTTGACTTCAAAAAGGTAATGTCTTCACCCTCAAATTGATTCTTACATTGGATTAATGATTATAGACTCTAGTTCATGAGATTTGAGTTGATGGGTTTGATAGAAAAGCATGAACAGATTATAGGTTTGGGTTGTTAGTTGTTGATTATTGGTTAAGGCTGTTGTTTACCTTATGGGTGATGAAGACTGATGTTGATTATAACCATTTGAGACTTTAGAATTTATATAGGTGCAAGAGAATGGGTTATTGGGTGTATAAACACCATTAATAAAGGCTATGAAACTATATTCTCACCAAGTGTTTGAAAAAATGCTTAAGTGACCAAAACATGAGTATCATAGCTAATATAGAATCCCTTTGACTTGTATTGCAATAGATTAAAGTTAAAAAGATTGAAAAACGTTGTATTATGGTGAAAAGCAGAAAGTTAAGGTATGTGAGGCTAACTCTCTATGTTTGGGAATGTTAATGATTCTCCTTATACTACGTTTCTTTTATGACGTTACTAATTGCCTCATAAATAGAGGTAAGCCTAATTCCTTGAATAGTTGCAGAACATATATTCTCTAGATTCGTAACTCGTTCATGACTTTCATTCTGAACATTGTGAAATCAATTCGTAATCAATATAGACTTGGGTTTGATGCCTATGAGTCTTAGTCTACATTACTCAGCATGTCATAAACAATTGAAGTTTCAGTTTTCATAATCAGTTCATGAATACATGTCTCAGTCTAGTTGTATTCAGCATTCGAGTATCATGTAACTCAATATGATTCAGTATTCCAGTATCATGTATTACAGTATGATTCTTAATTCCATATTTTAAATTTCTGAATGTTGAACCCCTGTATTTGGGCTTGAGGCCGCAGTTTATGCTTTATGCATTTTTGGGCTTGAGGCCACAGTTTATGCTTTATGCATCTTTAGGCTTGAGGCCGTAGTTAAATATACGTATCCTTGGGCCCGAGGCCGCAATTTGTGCACATATATATTGGGCTTGAGGCTGCAGCTTATTTATTAAGATAAATAGGTAGTTCATCATTTAGAAAAGGGAGCATTCATATCCTTACTTCCTTTGTGCAGTTCAGTTATCAGTTATCATTTTAGTTATCAGGTATCATTTCAATGATCATTATTAGTTTAGTTATTAGTTATTATTTCAGTTTCAGTTTCAGTTTCAATAGTTGTCATTTCAATTACCAATTATCAATTCTCAGTTATCAGTTTAGTTTCAATTTCAACATTTATAATTCTTTTTTTTATTTGCTTTACATACCAGTGCAATTCAAATGTACTGACGTCCATTTTGCTCGTGGCCTGCATCTCACGATGCAGATAATAATTTACAGGTTGACGATTCAGAATGCTAGGATTCTTATACCAGCTATTTGGTGATCCCAAGTTCTTTCGGGGCATTATCATTACCTTAAAATCTTTAGTATTTTCAGATTTTTAGTATTTTCAGTACTTCATTAGAGGCTTCATAGACTAGGGTAACAGCTAGACAGAGTCTCATGCTTTTTATATTAAGCTATGTTGGCTACAAATATGTTTCAGAATTGCATTTACTATTTCCACACTTTGATCTATATCATCCAAACATTCAGTATATCAACATGTGTTAGTTTATCTTTTACTTTCAGTATGTTATGATATCACATATTGATTCATCCAACCAGTTGGTTCACTCGGTCATAGTAGTTAGGCACCGGGTGCCATGTTTCGTCTAGGCCCAGGTTCGGGGCGTGATAGACTGATCCATTAATTTGCGGTTTGTAGGCTGTAGAGTTGTGGTGGATAATTCTGATCTTTTTGCGAATCTCCCTCATGAGATCGCTATTGAGCTTGGCTACATTGTCAGTGATGATTGACTCTATGATCCTGAATCTGCAGACTATGAGCTTGGATTCAAGGAACATGTTTGAACTCAATCTTGGTGAACCTTTTGCACAACTCTTTCACACAGTGTAGGTACGAAAGGATCTTGACATTCTTGGCAGTCCATTCACCTTGAATTTTGTGTACTAGCAAATTGGTATCTCCTATTACTAGAAGCTCTTTGATGTTTATGTCGAATGCCTTCCTAATCCCAAGGATCCATGCTTCATATTCTGCCATATTTATGTAAGTAAAACTTATCTTGGCTAAAGTCGTTTAATGATGTCCTGACTCAGAAATTAGGACTTTCCCAATCCTACACCTTTGAAATTGTCGATTCGTCGAAAAACATTCTCCACCCTATATATAACTCTGCAATATCATCCCCTCTGAACAACACTTCTTTGTCTTGGAAGTATGTAGTGAGTGGATCATAATCTTTGTCCATCGGGTTCTCTATGAGATGGTCAGCCAATGCTTGTCCCTTGATAGCTTTCTAAGTCACGTCACAATATCGAACTCACTGAGAAGAATTTTCCATTTGGACAATTTTCCTATATGCATCGGCTTTTGGAAATTATACTTGAGCGGGTCTAGTCGAGATATCAGGTGCGTGGTGTGTGCTGACAAGTAGTTTTGGAAATTATGACGATCCACGTCAAAGCGCAACAGGTCCGCTCTAACAAAGTGTACCTGGTTTCATATGGTGTAAACTTCTTGCTCAGGTAATACAATGCTTGCTCTTTCCTTCTAGTATCATTGTGTTGTCCTAATACAAATCCAAAAGCATTATCCAAAATGCCCAAGTATAGTAACAAATGTTTCTCGAGTTCGGGAGAAACTAACACTTGTGGATTTGACCAATACTCCTTGATCGTGTCGAAATCTTTATGACATTCTTCCATCCACTTTGTAGCAGCATCTTTTTCAACAACTTGAAAATAGGTTCGTAGATTATTATTGACTAGGCTATGAATCTCCTGATGTAGTTCAATCTGCGAAAAAAGCTCATCACATCCTTCTTACTCTTAGGCGGTGGTAGGCCTTGAATGGCTTCCAACTCTATCCCTTTCTTGTTGATGATGAAACCTAACAATTTTCCTGCGAGGACTCCGAATGCACACTTTGCAGGATTCAACTTCAAATTGTACCTCCGCAAACATTCAAAAAACTTCTTCAAGTCGGTCAAATGATTCGGACTCCTCCAAGACTTAATGATGACATCATCCAAATATACCTCAATTTTTTTGTGTATCAAGTCGTGAAAAAGGGTCAACATAGCCCTCATGTAGGTAGAACCGGCGTTATTGAGACCAAATGGCATGACCCTATAACAATAAACTCCCAATGGCATGGTGAATGCCATCTTCTTCGTGCATCAAGATCTGGTGGTACTCGGCAAAACAATCCACAAACGACTGCAGCTCATGCTTTGTGAAACTGTCGATAATGATATGAATGTTTGGTAGAGGAAAATCATCCGTTGGACTAGATTTGTTGAGACCTCGATAGTCCACACATATCCTAATTTTCACATCCTTTTTCGGTACTGGTACGATATTTTCCAACCATGTAGGATAATTGGTGAATCTTACCACATTTGCCTTTATCTGCTTGGTAACCTCTTCTTTTATCCTTAAACTCAAATCAGGCTTGAACTTTCTGTGATTTTGTTTGACTGGAGGTCAGGCAGGATCAGTGGGCAATTGGTGTGAGACAATGTCAGTACTTAGCCCGGGCATGTCGTCATATGACCAAGCAAACACATCGATGTATTGTCAGAGGAGCTCTACCAATTCTAACTTTTACTATTTTCAGATGGATGCTGATTTGAGTTTCTTTTACATCTTCTTCATTTCCCAAGTTGATTACCTATGTTTCTTCAAGTTTGGGCTTCTTCTGGCTCTCTAACTACTCGATCTATTGCAGGAGGTTATTAGGCATCATGCTCTCATCGTACTCTTCGTAGTTTGGATCATTTTTCTTGAGGGTTTGTCACATGTAATAATTGTGCAATGTGGGTTTTTATTGATTTGATTACTAAAAAGAAAAATTAAGTATAAATAAAAGATAAAATTGTATTTGCAATGATATTAGGAAAATTAATTCTTTTTATTTCATCAAAAGGAATGTCTCAGCATTCAAAGAGGCAATTGACAAAAAAAAGTAGAGTTATTGCTCTGGCCTTAACTAACCATGCATTTTTCAAAATTACTACAATTATATAGTACCAAGACTCCCAGCGAGCCGAAGATAGACTGGCAGTTCAATTTTGCAAGGTCTCTCCTTGTTCAACATCCCAAACGGTATGTGTCTTAATGTCAGCTTCGTCGTATCACACCTCGATCATAGTCACAAACAATCTTCCCAGTCTGTCAATAATGTCATCTTCTGGTGTTGAGCTCTGATCCAAACCTGGAACACGCTCAGGTACAAAAGCCTTCATCTCAGGACTGCTAGTATAAGTCTTTCCAGCTATAGGTTAATACCCTAAGCCAGCAGCACCCTTCTATCTTTTCGGCTCAATTGGCTCTGCTATCCCGTCTGATCGAGATCCCAGCCCAGTCCCTGGTCCGTACCCATACTTCATCATTTCTCTCATTGCCATTTTTGATTCTACTCATTCTTCACTATTTCTATTGCATGCATTATCTCGACTGCATGAAAGGAGACCCCGTCAAATATTTCTATGAAAGGGACTGCATGCTCCAAGTAAGCTGGCCGACTCAACTCTCCATGAATTACAATTTCTTGAAAATCTCACTCAAACGTCATAAACTGATGTATGGTGGGCAAAATTGCCCCTATCATATGTATCCAGGGCCTTCCTAGCAATAGGTTGTACGAAGACAAAATGTCCATCACTTGAAATAATATAGGAACTCGACAGGTCCAATCTGTAAGGACAACTAGATCTCTCCAATGACATCTTTCTGCAACCCATAGAAAGCCCTTACTCTTACATGGCTTTCCTTCACCTCCCTAAAATGGATACCCAGTTCCCGCAAAGTAGAGAATGGGCAAATGTTCACTCTATATCCTCCATCTACAAGCACTCGAGAAATGAATTTATCCACACACTTGACTGTGATGTGCAAAGCTCTATTGCGATCCATGCCCTACACAAGAAGTTTATCTCTCCAAAAGGAAATCATGTTTGCTTTGACCACCTTTCCAATGGTTGCTGTTGTAACAACCCGACCGGTCGTTTTAAACTCTAGCATGTTGCTCAGTGGTTCGAGGCCTTGAGTAGATACACTTCATGTTGCATGACTTGTACGCATAGTCGTAATCGAATTGCGAGAAGTTCGGAGTTGATTCGGATAAAAAATTATAATTTCGGAAGTTTTAAGTTGGAAGAACTAGCTAAGGTTTGAATTTTAAGTAAACAACCTCAGAATCGGGTTTTGAAAGTTCCAATAGGTTCGTATGATGATTTTAGACTTGGTTGTGTCTTAGGGTTGAGTATCGGGTGGTCCAGGAGAATTTCGGTGCTTATTACGAAAAGTTGTCATTTTGGAAGTTGTAGAATTTTATAAATTTAGTTTGAAGTGGATTTTGATGTTATCAATGTACGTTTTGAGTTTCGAGCTTTGGAATAGGTTCGTTGTGATTTATGACTTGTGCATAAAATTTGGTGTCATTCCAGAATGTTTAAGTGTAATTCAGATGCGTTCGGCGAAGCTTGAATGTTTAAAAATTTAAAGAAAGGTTTTGATCGTCAATTCATAATTTTGATGTTTTCCGATGTGATTTGAGGCTTTGGCTAAGTTTGTTTCATGATTTAGGATATGTTATTATGTTTTTATGGGGTCTCGGGGGCCTCGGGTTTGAAACGGATTGAAATCGGATTGAAATTTGATTTGAGGAAATGCTGAAGACTATTGAAGTCTGGTGTCATCGCACTTGCGGTGGCTTGGTCACAAGGGCAGGCACGAGGTGCGAGGGAGGTTGTCGCATAAGCGGAAAAGGCCATCCAGGGGAAGGGCCGCAGGTGTGGAGCTTAGGTCGTATATGTGCAAGCGCAGTAGCAAAATGTGGGGCGCAGAAGCAGGAGAAGCAAAACGTTAGCCGCAGGTGCAATATTATCGTTGGACAGAAGGGTTCTTTAAATCGAGATTTAGCTCTCATTTCTCTCATTTTCCACTTGGATGGCAAAATTTGGGGAGCTATTTTGAAGAGATTTTCATCAAGCAACACAAGGTAAGTGATTCCTACTTGTTGTAAGTTAAATACACGAGTTATATATGGATTTAAATATGGAACTTTGTAGAAATTTTGGAATTTTGAAGAGAAACCTAGAAATTATATTTTTGAATTTTGACCACAAAATTGGACATGGAATTTTGGATAAACCATATATTTGAGTTCGTAATGTTATGGGTAAAGTTAATTTTCAAGAATTTTGAAAATTCGGGCATGTGGGCCCAAGCTTTGACTTTGTTGACTTTTCAAGCGGAGTTGAGAATCATTACCAATTATTAAATTATATTCATTGGAGTATATTTTCATGGAGTTGTACATTGTTTGACTAGTTTCGGATCGTTTGCCTTTGAGTTGAAGAGTTAGATAGGCATTGGAGCTGTTTTTGGAACTTCAGAGCGATGTAAGTCTCATGTCTAACTTTGTAAGGGGAAACTACCCCTTAGGTGATATAATATTTATGTGCTACTAGTTGTGGATGCTACGTAGGCATGAGGTGACGAGAGTCCATATGTAGCTAAAACATGTTTATGTCTGGGTAGACTTAGGACTTTATCATGTGATATTTGAATTATTTGAGCTCATTCTACTGGTTTAACTAATTGGAATTATAATTAAAATTGATTTAGAAATAACTATATATTAGGCCGAGCCTTATCCCTTGAGTTGTTGGCAAAATTATTTGAGAAACGGTAAAGGTTATATTCACTTTATGCTCTTGTACTGTACTGTAAACACGTGTCTCGTAGTTTGATGATTTCCTTCCTTTCTTCTGGAGGGTGCCGAACATCTCGGCAGTATAATAGATGCATCTATGGTTTCAACCACTCGACCGTCGGCAGTGTACACATTATTCTTGATCGGGCCAAACGACATCGACATAATCATGCTTTATATCGCTGGCAGTCCGAACATTCACGAGATTATCTTTTCACTGATGCCTGGCATATTATATGGTATTCCTTATTCATTTTCTACTTACACTTGACATTTTCCGAGCTGTTGAGATAGGATACGAATTGAG
Organism: Nicotiana sylvestris; assembly: GCF_000393655.2. Lineage (NCBI taxonomy): Eukaryota > Viridiplantae > Streptophyta > Magnoliopsida > Solanales > Solanaceae > Nicotiana > Nicotiana sylvestris. Next base: position 87,398,252 of record NC_091057.1, on the reverse strand, counting down.
AAGTTATATTGTTAAAAGAAATTTTGAAGGATATGTTGGTTACCATTTTATCCATTTATTGTTGTTGTAACGACCCAACCAATTGTTTTAAGAATTAATGCCCTGATCCCCTATTAACTACTTTTCCCGTGTTTGTTTCTGCTATTGTGAGTTGCCGGGAAGATTCATTTTAAGTTTCGGAGTGTTTTGGGACACTTAGTCCCTCAATGAGAGCTTAAGCTTTAGAATTTGGACCGTAGTCGGAATGGTGTGAAGACGGCCTCGGAATAGATTTTTGTCAATTCTGTTGGCTCCGTTGGGAGATTTCACTCTTAGGGGCGTGTTCGGATTATGTTTTGGAGGTCCGTAGCTTATTTAGGCTTGAAATGCCGAAAGTTGAATTTTTGAAGTTTCCGGATCAATAGTGAGATTTTGATATCAGGGTCGGAATCCGATTCCGAAAGTTGGAATAGCTCCGTAGTGTTGAATGTGATTTGTGTGCAAAATATGGGGTCAATCGGACATGGTTTGGTTGATTTTGACATCAGTTGTAGGATTCTTGAAATTTCAAGTTATTTAGGTTTGGATTGGAGGGTGATTCGTGGTTTTAGCATTGTTTGATGTGATTTGAGGTTTGGAGTAAGTTTGTATGATGTTTTAGGATTGGTTGGCATGTTGGTTAAGGTCTCGGAGGCCTCGGGTGTGTTTCGGATGCTTAACGAGTCATTTTTGGACTTAGAGAAATTGCAGATTTTCTGTTGTTGTATTGCAGATAAAACCTTCATCGCGTTCGTGAGAGGTGTCTCGCATTCGCTTAGAGCATCTCGGTGAGACAGCTGAGTTGTGCTTCGCGTTCGCGATTATTCTCCCGCGTCCGCGAAGGTATGGACCCTTTAGCCTTCGCATAGGGTCCACCAGTGTAAGCTACGCGTTCGCGAGTAGACCCTTGCATTCGCGAAGGAGGAAAAAAACTGGCCAGTGATTTTTGTGCATCGCGTTCGCAATAATGGACTCACGTTCGCGAATAAGAACATGTTTGGGCACAACATAAATTTCAAAATTGAGGGTTTTAAGTTCATATCATGCTTATGTGATTTATTTGGCTTACCTACTTTAATTGCTTACTTGTACTCTGTGAAGCATGTTAGAGTGCAGTTTCCTATTTAATACTTGAATAGAACTGTAAATTCTTTTTTGAGGCTGTTGTGTGTTTAATTTGGGACTATAGATCGGTATTCCGGGAGATCCCCCTGCACTTTTACGTTTGAGGCTACGGGACGGCACCTGGGAGATTCCCATGTACTGAATATTTACCTTGGGACTACAAATTGGTATTTCGGGAGTTTCCCTTGCATATTTATGATTCGGACTACCGGACGATATCAGGGGAGATCCTATGTACATTTACGTTTGGGACTACGTGACGATATCCTGGGCGATCCCTTGTTGCTATCTATGTGTACTAAGTATATTTTGTCTGTTATTTTTGCTCTTTATCAACTATTAGTGTCTTTAACTATACTGTCGCACTCCATATTGTTTTACCTCGTTTTATATATATATATAACTAGTGGGCCCTGACCTTCCTCCACACTACTCGACCGATGTTAGGCTTGGCATTTACTGGGTATCTCTGTGGTGTACTCATGCCCTTTCCTGCACATGTTATTCGTGTGCAGATTCAGGTTCTTCGGCTCAACCATACTATTAGTGAGGCGAGGCGATTCTCAGAGACTTCGAGATATATCTGCCGCGTCCGCAGACCGAAGAGTCCCTCTCTATTCTCTCTTTTAGCTATAGACCTTCTGTATTTTCTTTTGATTAGACATTCTGGAGTTAGAACACTATTTTTTATCCACAGTTTGTGATTTCATGAGATTCCGGGTTTTAGGAGTTGATTAAGTTTTGAGAGTGTGTATTTGTATATGCCGAGTGGCATCTTAAACATTTTTATTATGTTTTATCCGCAGTTTTTGCTAGTTTCATATTTCGTTTCCTTTTTCCACAATTTGATAGGCTTACCTAGTCGTAGAGACTAGGTGTTGTCATGACAGTCACGGAGGTCAAACTTGGGTCGTGACAGTTGTTGTGCGTCACATCTACTTAAGATTTATCATACTGTTTTATTGGACCACTAGTAAGTGTCAATGTCGACCCCTTGCTACTACTTCTCCGGAGTTAGACTAGATACTTACTGTGTACGCATTGATTTATGTACTCATACTGCACTTGTGCACTAAATGTGTAGGATCTGACAGGTTTATTTTGTGGTCACCTTGGCGCATAGGCGCAACTGTTGAGTGGACTTCATGGTGAGCAGCAAATTCTAGGCTACGTATCGCAGCCATAGAGTCTCTATCGTATTATTTACTTTATCCTGTCTTATTTACATTCCAGACAGATGTTGTATTTATCATACTCCTTAGTAAATGCCCAGGCACTTGTGACACTGGGTTTTGGGATATTCTAGTTGATGACTACGGATTTGTATGTTATTATCACCTTTCGTTTCCTTTTTCAGACTACTAGTTATGTACGTACCCGTGATTTTAGAGGAGTAAACCTCCTTACTTAACTAAAATTATGATTTTGAAATTAATAAAAAAACAATTAAGTTGTTAGTTCATAGTTGGCTTGCCTAATGGCGACGTTGGGTGCCATCGTGACCTATTGTAGATTTTGGGTCATCACAACTTAGTATCAGAGCTCTAGGTTCACGTAGGTCTCACGGGTCGTGATCAAGTCTAGTAGAGTCTTGTGGATCGGTATAGAGACGTCTATACTTATCTTGGAGAGGCTACAAGCTGTTAGGAGCACTTCCCTTTTTGATTCCCCATCGCGCAATTTGATTCCTTCGAGGCTTGTGCCTTAATTTCCTTCCTATACACTCTTATATGATGTTGAGCGCGTGTTATCAATGGGGCATCGAAAAGTTGCAGTGGTAATACAAATGTAGTGCATGACGTATCTCCTTACGAGGTATTATCATTGTCCTATGGATGGGTGTTCTATCGTTTCAGCCCTGTATTAGTATTGTTTATGGTTTTGAGGGTATGCACGTATTGCTATGATGTTCGTGAGTGGTCATCACGCAGTGTTGGTGTGATGGTAGGGTTCTTCTTTACATGTCGATGCAGTGAATGACTCGAAATAAGGACTTCTCAATGCATGGTTTAGAGGTTCGACATTTAATTCCAGCGGAGGAAAGGCAATCCGACTATGGATGTTCAGGCTTTGGTTGATGGAGTAAAGAGACTTGATATTTTCGAGCCTGGTGGAATTTTATTGGTGATGTGGTGTCGTCATCCTTGTTTGAATGCATTAAGGTTTGTTGGTGATATGTGGTGACATCCAAATCCACTACTAAAAAGTAAATGGACACGGTTGCATGCAATATAATTTACCCAACTATGAGTAGGGGATTCGGTTGAATCCCACAAAGAATAATATGTAGGCGATTAGGAATGTATAAAGATTATAACTTGTTATGCGATGCCAAACACTTAAAAGGGTGATTGTGTGAAAATATTATATCTAAATGCGGAAATGTAAACTAACCTAGAAAGCAAGTAAAATGATCAATAGCTACAAGCATGGATACATGGGGAATTACACTCAAGTAACGATCCAATGTATTTCACAATTTTACAAGTATGAGCGAGCTTATGTTAATTAGCCTCAGGTAATATTTCTATATTAGCTTCTTCCGAAGACTAACAATGCTTCCTAATTGAATTATCCCTGAAACAATTAAGAGATTAAGCACACCCGAATATGGCTACAAGTAGTTCAATCCTATCCCTAGGTAGAATCTATTAAATGAGGGTTAAAGCCTCAAGTTCTTGTTAATTAATCTTTCCCAAAATTAATTCGAAGTAATGTGCGACTCCTAGGGTTAGCTAATCCCTTTGGAAACATTAAAGAACAAGAATAATTAAAAAAACAATAACTTACTTCATAAAAGATTAAAATCATTCAATACATAAGCTCAACAAGATATTTAATCGCCGCTATAAATATTAATATTTCTGTCACACCCCAATCCTCGGGGAGCACGACCGGCGAGCAACCGAGTGAACCTGGTCGAGCAAGCCTATCCAGCCTTTCCTACCCAACTTATTCAATATCCGAAGAAGTAATGCATCACCAATTCTTAAACACGGGGGGGAGTTGTTATATAAATGCATAAACATTGCTAGTTAAATTTTTACTTAAATACAACATGCCATAGTTAAGTTTCCAAAAGTACATATAGTTGACAATCTATTGGAGAAGAGTTTCAAAATACACCGTGATCCCATGACCACCCCGACACCAATACATGACCCATATAAACGTCTACGGAGTCTCTAAGTATACAAAAGACCAAAATGACAATACCAGCAACAAGGCCCCGGCTATACCTCAAAATATGGAAATTTGTACAAAAGAAGAACTACAAACCCTTGGGATAAATGGGGGCCCACCAAGAATGCTGTGAAAAGAGAAAGACAGCACCACTATCTACGATCGGTTCTACCAACAACGGAACCACCTACATCCATTCAAAGATGTAGCGCCCCCGGCAAAAAGGACGTTAGTACTGTCGAATAGTACTAGTATGTAAGGCAAACATAATTCTTAATAGGATGAACAGTGAACAAATAGAAGGCGGTTATAACATCAACAAGTACTTCACAGGATTATAACAAAAAACACCAAATAAGGTTCACATAGTTCTGGTTAAGTCTTTTTATTCCTTTAGGTTAATATTCTTTAGTGACAAGTGCCATAACCCATAATGCCACCGTGATTTTTCACGGAGTTTGGTCTCGTCCGGACCGACTAAGCCATCTCAAGTGAGACATATCCAAATCCACAATGACAATCAAAAATCAATGTAAATGCCACCATGTGTATATCATGACGTCCGATCTCGGCCCGATCAGCTAAGCCATCTCACTTGGGACATAACCTCTTTCAATTCTTCCTTAGTTCACATTTCCTTCAACTTTTCCGTTACATGGCACAACATACCTATTTTATTAATTAATTCTTGGCACATGGATACATTTTTATCAATCAAGTCTTCCCCTTATTTATTCGTTCATATAGCTTCATCATCTTTGTCGATAAGGGCTATCATATATGGCATGCACACATGAGCAAAGAAAAGAACACTTGAAGAACATAATCATATTTTTTTTAACTAGCATGGTTTCAGGGTAAACACATAGAACAATTTTGGAACAAAAATCTGTCAACCCAACACATTAATGCAATCTATCTATTATGATCAGTTCGGAACTCACGCCAACTATTTGGACACTAAGAATTCAATACTAAGAAGAAGAAGGTTAGCCATACATACCTCAATAGAGCTTTATTTCTTAAATTCTTACATAAATTCCGGAATTTTTAGCCACTTCGATCTATTTTATGAGAATTACAAGTTGAACCAACAATTAGAGAGATAATCGAGATTCTAGTTCACTTGAGCGCATTATCAAACACTAATTGGGCATTATGAATTTTAAGGTCTTTTTGAGAAAAATTCTATCATCCTACACCCCATTTGTTACATTCTTAGTTAACAATCTCCCCATACCCTTTCATCATACGTGCATGCAAGACCATCAATCCTTATACCCATGAACCCATTTGTTGATTACTTATTTTAGTACAAATTTCGAAATCAAAGGTTAGAGCACAAGTTCTTACCTCTTAGGCTGAAGGCCTAGTACTTTTACTTGATAAACTTCAAGGATTTGGGCAAGGATTGAGTAGAGGCCTACTGAGGATCACTTTCTCCCTCTAGAACTCTTGCACTCACTCTAAATGTAGTAGAAATTAGTTTAAGAGGGTCTAATAGGGTATTTTTAATGGAATGGGGTCGGGTTTTAAAAGTTAGAAAATAGGAGCCCCGACTCGATCCGCGGTCGCATATGTGACCGCATAACTGATATGCGCCCCGCAAAAGGGACCGAAAAAGTGGCCCTCAAGACCTAGATGCTCTGCCGGGTGTGTGACCAATATGCGGTCTGCATACCTATTCTGCGGTCGCATAATGCACCGCAGAATTGCCCTATGCAAAGATCCCAAGGAGGTTATGCAACGACTATACGACCCGCATATCGATTACGTGATCACATAATTGGCCGCATAGTTGTCCTCAAATTGGCCAACATACTGACTCACTATACGGCAGATATGCGGCCCACATTGTTATTGTGCGCCTGCATAATGGGCCGCAGAAACACACTCTTCTGAAAACATTTTTCCTTAACTTTTTAATGCACAGATCAATCCAAAAGGTCCGAACCGTGGCGAGCAAGCGCGCTGCGAAGAATTTTATAAATTCCTAACACATATTCTTAACTTGGCACTATGAGATTTCGGATTTTTGAGTAAAAATTTTATGGAGCCTTACATCCTCCCCCACTTAAGATCATTTGTCCTCAAATGAGGAACAAGGTTCACTTATCAGTACCTTATGCAACTTCAGCTCCATACCACATACCAACAACCCCCAAATTTGGTTAACTTCTTAGATTTCCGAAAATTTTGCTAGAGTTTCCTTTGTATCTAGGCCATTCCACCCGCCAAGGAGCCCCCGAAATACATTTTACCAACATATATATGATCAAATAACACGACAGAATGCATAATAACACCAATTGAGGCCACATGAAGGACATATAGCTAGAAAGGAATGTCTTCATATTAATTGAACAAGTAACACAAAAATTTAGGGGAAACAACTTCATAAAACTATTACCTGGTTATTCAAACAGATGGGGGTACTTCTCTTTCATTTCATCCTCGGCTTCCCAAGTAGCTTCTTCGACTTGCTAATTTCTCCATAATACCTTTATGGATGCAATCTCTTTGTTCATCAACTTCTGGACTTGTCTATCAAAAATAGCAATCGGGACCTCTTCATATGACAACTCTTCACTAACCTCAATGGTCTCAATTGGCACAATAGCAGACGGATCTCCAACTACCTTTTTCAACATGGTCACATGGAATATCAGGTGCACTTGCAACATTTCAGGTGGCAGCTCAAGCTTGTACGCTACCTAACCTATCCTTTGAATGATTTTATATGGTCCGACATACCTCGGGCTCAATTTTCCTTTCTTCCCAAATCGCATAATACCCTTCATGGGGGTTACCTTCAAGAACACCCAATCATCTTCCTTGAACTCTAAGTCTTTGCGACGAACATTCGAATAGGATTTCTATCGACTCTGGGTAGTTTTCAACCGCTCTTTTATAATTTTAACCTTCTCCATAGCTTGATGCACAAGGTCTGGTCCTATCAGCTCGGCTTCTCCAACCTCGAACCACCCAGTCGGCGACCTACATCTTCTACCATACAATGCCTCAAACTGTGCCATCTGAATACTGGCATGGAAGTTGTTATTATAAGAAAATTCTATAAGCTGTAAATGATCATCCCAGCTACCTTTGAAGTCAAGCACACAAGCCTACAACATGTCCTCAAGCGTCTGAATAGTCCACTTTGCTTGCCCTTCAGTCTGTGGATGGAAAGCTGTACTGAGATTTACCTGCATACCTAAACCTTGCTGAAACTTCTTCTAGAAATTAGCTGTGAACTAGGCCCTCTGATAGGAAATGATGGAAACGAGAGTGCCATGAAGCCTGACTATTTCCTTTATATAAAATTGATCATATTGTTCCGCAATGTCGGTGTATTTAACTGGTAAGAAGTGTGACGATTTCGTGAGTCGATCCACGATTACCCAAATTGAGTCGAACTTACATGGAGTGCGTAGTAACCCCACCACAAAATCCATATTAATCATTTCCCATTTCCACATTGGAATTTCTATACTCTGAGCTAACCCTCCGGGCCTTTGATGTTCGGCCTTCACTTGTTGATAGTTTGAACATTTTGCCACAAAGTTCGCTACTCCCCTCTTCATGCCATTCCACTAGTAAACTTCCTTGAGGTCATGATAAATTTTCGTAGAACCTGGGTGCACAGAATACCTAGAAGTGTGGGCTTCTACCATGATTCTTTCTCGAAGACCATCCACGTTTGGAACACATAGTCGCCCCTGGTATCATAATGTACCATCTTCCATGCCAAGAGAAAAAGCTGTAGTCTTATGTTTTTGAATCCCTTCCTTCAATTCTACCAACACTGGATCGTTGTATTGCTTTTCCTTGACCTCCGCCACAAGCGATGATTCCGCCGTGTTCCGCATAATCACTCCCCCTTCTAGAGTCCACAAGACGAACTCCCAAACTGGCCAACTGGTGAACCTCTCTAGCCAAGGGCCTTTGACCTATGTCCAAGTGAGCCAAACTACCCATATATTTCCGACTAAGAGCATCCTCCACCACATTAGCTTTCCCGGGATAGTACAAAATGTTAATGTCATGATCTTTGAGTAACTCAAGCCACCTTCGTTGCCTCAAGTTCAATTCCTTCTATTTGAAAATGTATTGAATGCTCTTGTGGTCCGTGAATACATCCATATGCACTCCATACAGATAATGATGCCAGATTTTCAATGCAAAAACCACCACTTCCAGCTCTAAGTCATGAGTTGGGTAGTTCTTTTCATGATTCTTAAGTTGCCTTGAAGCATAAGCTATAACCTTACTATGTTGCATTAATACACACGCAAGACCGATCCTTGAAGCATGGAAATACACCACTAACCCTTTTGTACCATCTGGTAGGGATAACACCGGTGCCGAAGTCAATCTTGACATCAATTATTGAAAACTCCTTTCACAAGCATCGAACCACTGGAACCTGGCCATTTTATGCGTCAATTTGGTCAATGGAGAGGCAAGAGTGGAGAATCCCTCCACGAACCCCCTATAATACCCGGCCAAACCCAAGAAATCACAAATCTCCATCGGAGTGGTAGGTCGCCAATCCTTTACCGATGCGATCTTTCGAGGGTCTACCTTAATTCCTTCTCTGGAGACGACATGCTCTAGAAATGTAACAGATTCAGGCCAAAATTCACATTTCGAGAATCTTGCATACAGTTGGTGCTAATGAAGAGTCTGCAGAACTGCCCTGAGGTGGTCGGTGTGGTCTTCTCAATTTTGTGAATACACAAGGATGTCGTCAATGAATACTATCACAAAAGAGTCAAGAAGTGGCTTGAAGACTCGGTTCATAATATCCATGAAGGCTTCCGGGGCATTTGTTAGCCCGAAAGACATTACCATAAATTCAAAATGCCCATACCAGGTTCAAAAAGTTATTTTCGGAATATCCTGCTCCCTTATCTTTAATTGATGGTACCCGGACCGCAAATCAATTTTGGAGAAGAACTTAGCACCTTGAAATTGATAAAACAAATCATCTATTCTTGGAAATGGGTACTTATTTTAGATTGTGACTTTGTTGAGTTGCCGACATTCAATACACATCCGCAGTGACCCATCTTTCTTTTCTAACAAAGAGAACAAGTGTGCCGCCCCAAGGCGACACACTCGGTCGGATAAAACCCTTCTATAGCAAATCCTTCAGTTGTTCCTTTAGCTCTCTTAATTCTGCCGGCACCATTCTATAAAATGGAATGGATATAGGTTGGGTGTCTGGCATCACATCAATCCCAAAATCAATCTCCTTGTCAGGAGGAATCCCAGGGAGCTCATCCGGAAACACATGGGGGAATTCATTCACAATTGGTATAGATTCAAGGGTAGGCACATTAGCAGTGGTGTCCGCAACTCAGATAAAATAATAAATGCACCCCTTCCTGATCATCTTCGTGGCCTTAAGGTAAGAAATAAACCTACCTTTTGGCATAACATTATTCCCCTCCCACTTAACAGCTGGCTCGTTAGGAAACTCAAGCCTCATGATCCTAGTTTGGCAATCGAGTTTGGTAAAGCATGAATAAAGCGAATCCATTCCCATTATTACATCAAAATCAATCATTCCCAATTCAATAAGTTCAGCCATAGTATCCCGGCCACGCACCGTGACAACACAATCTCTATAAACCCGTGCAGCTGTAATAGACTCGCCAAGGGAGTAGATATGGAGAACGGCTCATGAAGTTGTTCTAGTTCTATACCAAAGCTTGTAGCAACATAAGGAGTAACATAGGATAAAGAAGACCTGGGATCAATAAGAGCATATACGTCATGGGATTTAACAGCCAATATACCTATAAAAACATTTGGGGAAGCCTTTGCACTCTGACGACCACTCATAGCATAGAACCGACCGGGTCCTCCCAAACTTTGTGCACCACCCCTAGCTGCACCCCGCCCGGCGGGTGCTAGGGAGCCTCAAGCTAGAGGGTGTGCTGAAGATATAGCAGTTGTAGGACTGGATGACTAAGTTGTGCCCCTGCCCGCCCCCTGATGGGACGCAAAACAATCCCTCTGAATATGGCCTCTCATCCCACATCCGTAGCATACTGGCATGTCTAGGTAGGGTACTCCCGAATGTACCCTCCCACATTTAGGACATGGGGCCCTCTACTACTGCTAGGATCTTTCTCCCGATCGGCCATGATGGTGGGACCCCATACTGCCCTGCCTGGGCCTAAAGCGACTCCCCTGCTGCTAACCATGCCCTGATGGTGGGGCACTAGCTGAAGACTGAGCATAAGACTGGGATGGCCCTGATAATCCTCCCCGAAAAGCTGATCTCCCGCCTCTGAATGAATCCACAAGGTTTCCCACTGATCGGGCCCTGCTATTACCTTCTCGTTCCATCCTGTACTTTAACTTTTGAGCCTCGGTAACTTGGGCAAAGGCCACCATCCTTCCATAGTTCATGTCCGAATTTAGAGCAGTTGTGGAAGCTTCATTAATAACTAAAGTGCTAAGGCCCTGAACAAATCGACGCACCCTAAACTCCATAGTCAGCATCATATGAACAGTATACTTTGACAGGCGCACGAACTCCATATGATACTCCCACACACTCTTACTACCCTGTTTAAGGGTCTCAAACTCCACAGCACGGGCTGACTTAGTCTCAGCAGGCAGGAAATGATGTATGAAGGCATCTGCAAACTCACTCCATCTCCCCGGAGAGCTCCCCTCCTCACGGGAATCCTCCCACATCTCAAACCAGGAATATGCCACCCCTTTCAGATGATAGGCAACCAACTCCACTCCCTCCGTCTCAGTAGCACGCATAACTCAGAGAGTCTTATGCATCTTATCAATGAAATCTTGAGGGTTTTCTCCGGGATCAGTACCTGTGAACACTGGAGGGTCTAACTGAAGGAACCTGTTTACCCTAGAACTCGAAGAATCCCCTTGCAAGCTAAATGAGGTGGTTGCAACATTTGACCTCTGTGCCTCAGAAGCCACTAACTGAGTCAGCATCTGAATAGCTTCTTTAAGATCCCCATTAGAAATACCGGAACAAGATACTGGGGCTGGGGGTGGAGCAAGCATATCGGCGGGAGGGATGGTGGTACCCTCCGTAGGTATAGGAACTGGGTAGTCTACTCTGGAGTAGAAGAACCAGGCAGAGTGATAGCAGGGCAATTTTCCTCACCCGCAATATCAAGTAGGGGATCATCATCCACTCCTGAGGTGGCATTGGCTTCTCGGACAATTCTCGCTTTCTTCTTAGGTGCCATTTACCGAAAGATAGAACAATGCACGAGTAAGAGGAAAGCAACCTCACATCCCGCTCTAACGCACGATATAGAACAATAATAAAGGGTATTATTCCTAAATGTCCAAGCAGCCCCCTACTTATAGATGTGGTCGACAACATACCGATAAGAAATGGCTCTACTAGACACGGCTCCGAGACATCCTAGGACGCTTTAAAACCTTAGGCTCTGATACCAAGTTTGTCACTCCCCAATCCTCTGGGAGCGCGACCGGCGCGGGACCGAGTGAACCCGGTCGAGCAAACCTATCCGGCCTTTCCTACCCGACTCATTCAATATCCGAAGAAGTAATGCAACGCCAATTGTTAAACATGGGGGAGAGTTGTTATATAAATGCATAAACGTTGCTAGTTAAATTTTTACTTAAATGCAACATACCATAGTTAAGTTTTCAAAAGTACACACAATTGACAATCTATTGGAGAAAAGTTTCAAAATACACTATGATCCCATGACCACCCCGACACCCATACATGACCCACATAAACATCTACGGAGCCTATAAGGATACCAAAAACCAAAATGACAATGCAGGCAACAAGTCCCCGACTATACCTCAAAATATGAAAATTTGTACAAAAGAAGAACTACAAACCCCTGGGAGAAATGGGGGCCCACCAAGACTGCTGTGAAGAGAGAAAGAGAACACCACTATCTGCGATCGGCGCTATCAGCAACAGAACCACCTACATCCATTCAAATATGTAGCGCCCCCGACAAAAGGGTCGTTAGTACTATCGAATAGTACTAGTATGTAAGGCAAACACAATTCTTAATAGGATGAACAATGAACAAAAATAAGTCAGTTATAACATCAACAAGTACTTCACAGGATTACAAGGAAAAATACCAAATAAGGTTCATATAGTTCCGATTAAGTCTTTCCATTGCTTTAGGATAATATTCTTTAGTGCCAACTGCCATAACCCATAATGCCACCATGATGTTTCACGGAGTGTGGTCTCGGCCCGACCGGCTAAGCCATCCCAAGTGAGACATATCCAAATCCACAATAACAATCAGAAACCCAATGTAAATGCCACCATGTGTACAGCATGGCGTCCAATCTCGGCCCGATCGGCTTAGCCATCTCACTTGGGACATAACCTCTTTCAATTCTTCCTTAGTATACATTTCATTCCATTTTTCCATTACATGGCACAACATACCTCTTTTACTAATTAATTCTTGGCACTTGGATACATTTTTATCAATCAAGTCTTTCCCTTATTTATTCGTTCATATAGCTTCATCATCCATGTCGATAAGGGCTATCATATAAGGCATGCGCATATGAGGAAAGAAAAGAACACTTGAAGAACATAATCACATTTTTTATAAGTAGAATGGTTTTCGGGTAAACACATAGAACAATTTTGGAACAAAAATCTATCAACTCAACACACTAATGCAATCCGTCTAGTATGATCAATTCGGAACTCACACCAACTATTTGGACACTAAGAATTCAACACTAAGAAGAAGAGGGTTAGCTATACATACCTCAATAGAGGTTTTTTCCTTAAATTCTTACATAAATTCCGGAACACTTCGCCACTTCGATCTATTTTATGAGAATTACAAATTGAACCAACAATTAGAGAGATAATCGAGATTCTAGCTCACTTTAGTACATTATCAAACACTAAGTGGGCATCATGAATTTTAAGGTCTTTTTGTGAAAAATTCTATCATCCTGCACCCCATTTGTTACATTCTTAGTTCACAATCTCCCCATACCCTTTTATCATACATGCATGCAAGACCATCAACCCTTATACCCATGAACCCATTTGTTGATTACTTATTTTAGTAGGAATTTCGAAATCAAAGGTTAGAGCACAATTTCTTACCTCCTAGGATGAAGGCCTAATACTTTTACTTGATAATCTTCAAAGATTAGGGCAAGGATTGAGTAGAGGCTTGGTGAGGATCACTTTCTCCCTTTAGAACTCTTGCACTCACTCTAAATATAGTAGAAATTAGTTCAAGAGGGTCTAATGGGGTGTTTTTAACGGAATGGGGTCGGGTTTTAGAAATTAAAAAATAGGAGCCCCGACTCGATCTGCGGTCGCATATCTGACCGCATAACTGATATGTGGCCCGCATAAGGGACCGCAAAAGTGGCTCTCAAGCCTAGATAGTCTGCCCGGGTGTGCGACAAATATGTTGTCCGCATACCTATTCTGCGGTCGCATAATGCACCGCAGAACTGCCCTATGCAAAGATCCCAAGGAGGTTATACAAGGACTATGCGGCCCGCATATCGATTACATGATCGTATAATTAGCCGCATAGTTGTCCTCAAATTGGCCAACATACTGACTCACTCTGCGGCAGATATGCGGCCTGCATTGTTATTGTGCGGCCGCATAATGGGCCACAGAAACACGCTCTTCTGAAAAATATTTTTTCTTAACTTTTTAATGCACAAATCAATCCAAAAGGTCTGAACCGCAGCGAGAGAAGAATTTTATAAATTCCTAACACATATTCTTAACTTGGCACTACGAGATTTTGGGTTTTTGAGTAAAAATTTCACAGGGCCTTACATCCCCCCCCCCACTTAAGATCATTCGTCCTCAAATGAGGAACAAGGTTCACTTATCAGCACCTTATGCAACTTCAACTCCACACCACGTACCAACAACACCTAAATTTTGTTAACTCTCTAGATTTTCGAAAATTTTGCCAGAGTTTCCCTTGTATCTAAGGGGCTACTTGGACACATATTCTTAACTTGACACTACAAGTTTTCGGGTTTGTTTACCGTGAAAATGGTAATAACAATTAAATTTATAAATGAGATTCTAAAAATATGAGATCTATTCCCGAGCTAGTTGTTAGAGCAGTTGATGCTAATAATATGGAGTTTGAAGATTAAATGCAAGCTAAAATGAGATAATAATCAAACTGAAGGTCTTGCTGCTTGGATACAGGTCGGGTCGATGAAGGACCTTGGGGTCGATGAATGGCCTCGAGGTTGATGTGAGGATCGAGCTCGAGCTATCGGGGATAGTCGGGGATGGGATAAAAGTTGAACATATAATCAAACAAGGCTCTTTATGTCCAATACTAAGGTATATGATGAAGAACGAGTAAGAACGCGATGAATATCGAGGTGGCCTCGGACTAGTGCAACCGAACAAGCTTAGAAAGAAAAGAGAGAGAGATATTATTGCATTTGTGGAGAAAATGGAGCAACCTCAGTTTTTTCTACAAAGTAATGGGGATCCCCTTTATATAAGAGGGGATCCATTATAGTACAGAACGTGCTAATTGTAAAGGTATGGAGATAGGACGGCTAGACATGACATCTTGAAAAATAGGCCCCGGATAGACCAACCATGTCAGGTTAAGGCTCGTGCCTTGGGAAATTCCCTCTTGCCTCTCATAGCTTGTTGTATCTGTCAGAATAAGAGATCCTTTGGACCGATATATATATCAATCGTCGAGGATGAGTCTCGACCTTGGCTTCGAGCTTCGAGGGGCATGACCACGAGATGGTGCTATGACAGGGGGAATCAGGCCCCCAGATTCGTCGTATACAGATAGTCTCCGTGTTTCTTAGAGTGAAGGCGACGAGAAACGATAAGAAACGGTTCTAGCCCTTTCTTCCTCTGGTTCCCTTACAAACAGATACAAGGTATTAAGGCGCATTACATGCACCGTTCCTGAAAATTTTGGCATTGACTGCGGTGGTTGGCTTCCTTCAATATGCCTAGGATGCTTTTATAAATACTTGTTTCTTCATTTTTTGGGTTCCATCTTGCACTCAGAACCCTTATTGAGGTCTGTTTCCCCTCGTTCTCATTCTTTCTTAGGGATGCAATCCCCTTTTTCTTCTTTCCTCAAGTTTTTAGAAGGATGACGAATATTACCACTTCTGCTTCCCAAGAGGCTACGGGCTCATCCTCTTCGCTTTTCTCTCGAGGTAAAGTGGATAGCTTTTTGAGTGTGTATACCTACCCATTCTCTTTGGGGCCGGTGGGGCCGTCCTCGCTCTTGATTGACCCCGTGATTCTTAACTTTTGCCAGAATTATCAGGTGACTCTAGGTCAAGTCCACCCTTCGTTCTGGCGCATGGTTTATATGATCAGGAATTATTCGAGCATGATAGAAGGAATGCCCTTCACCCTGAACTACTTGATCCAGATGTATAGCCCTCGAGGTCCTTTTTTGCTCCCACCGAGGAATTCAAGGATGATGCGTGGTTAAGCCGATTTGTCCGAGTAAGGACGTTTGATCTGATTCCAGAGGAAAAGATGTTGTTCCCTGAGAAATGGAACGTTGGGCATAAGTAGACGAGGTGCCTTTTCCCTTTATTGGTAATTTTTCTTCATACATCTGACTCTGCCTTTCTTGTCTTTTTAGCTGTAGCGATCTACCCCGACGCGGTGTCGGACCTTCAGTATTGGGTTGGTTGTTTGCACTCAATCTGCCCTATACCGACCAAGCGTGGCGGGATTTATCCCGAGCCCGGTGGGAGGCCGGGGGCCCTAGTATGTCTTGAGTCTTGACATACCCGTGCATTTTGATGTAGCTTAATATCAGTAACTTTCTCTGTATCGTTCATTTTAACATCTGCATATGTAGGTCTTGGAGGAACACTACTGGTAAGGGAGGTGCCGTCCATTAGAGGGGACACTCAGATGCATGATGAGGAGAGGAAGAGGTAGGGGAGCATACCGGTTGAGCCGCCAGAACCCAAGAGGATCAGAATAGAGGATTCCAAGGTCGATCCATTGGCCCCAGTATTCGAGGTGACGGGAAATCCTCATGCTGAGGGTGAGGGGGAAAGCAGGTTCCTAACACCCTATGAAGAGCATTTGGGGCCGATTGATCCTCGGGCCATGGGAATAGATGCTTCCGGACAGGAGTCTGATGCTGGCGCAGCTCAGATTTGTGGTGGCGAGGCAATGGATGGGGTATCGAGCATTGACCTTAAACTGACATGTGGCCGGAGTTCTCCCCGAACTGGGACGCCCTTGACAAGCAGTTTGGAGGGATCTCGAGCTGGGTCTCGGGATGAACAGACGAAGATCCATATTAACTATGTTAGCCTGTTGGATATTGTTGATTCTCCAAAGGGGGATATCCTTCCATCTTTCGGAATGCAAGAGGAGTCTTGCGAGGAGCTTTTCGTGGCGGGAGCACTGGTCAAAGGCGGAGATGCACTCGGGAGGCCGGCGATCATCCTTGAGGGTAGCTCCGAGGTTGACACCTCATCTATTTTTGGCGAGATGGGTAGGCTTTGTTAGCGGGTAACTTCATCTAGCCTTGTTTGCTACTTCGGGATGCTTCGTCTTTTATCTTCTTAACCTTTTTATGTGGTTTCAGGCCGAGGTTCTTTATAACCAGGCCCTTACCCAGTGTCAGGATGAGGTGAGTCGTCGTGAGCACAAGAAAGCTTTTTTCATCGAATAGGTTATCTATCCCTTGCTTTTGCTATCATTTGAGCCCTTGTAAAATCTCGTTGCTTTTAACTCTTCGTGCCTCGATCTGTGCAGTTTGAGAAGGAAAACGCCCTGCTAAGAAGGGAGCTTCAGGCAAGGGATGCTGAAAGCTCTAAGCTTAGCCAGCGTGTGAGCGAGGTGTCTTCTGAAAGGGACAACCTCAGGGAGAAAATTACCTTGATTGAGCGCCAACTTCAGGGCACGAGGGAGGATAGCGGCAAGTATAAGAGCCTTCATTCCGAGTTGGTAGTTGCATTGCTCTGGATCAAAGTTGAGAATTAGGCACTTATATCTTCGCATGGGAGATGAGCGATTGTCGCAGATTCCTACATTAAGAAGGCGTTCGAGGGGGTTGGCCCGAATTTGCCTCGAACTGTGAGTCATGCTTGGTTGTTTTCCCGAGGGCTGACCATCGAGGGCGTATTGGAAGGCAGCTCGAACGGGGTTAAAAATGGGGGTGGATCCCCGGAGAGGGGGGATATTGTCGAGAAAAGGCCATAGGGGGATCTATAATCGCCTGGATGCAACCTTTGGGGCCGTTGGTTTGGCAATAGATTAGGATCTGCTATTTTTTCCTGTCAATGTCCCTGTTTGTTGTACAGTACTTTTTAATTTGGCATTTGTATGCGGAGAATTCTGCGACTTTGTTTCCCTTTCTATTTTGAATTTACCAATGATTGGTGAAAAACCTTATATCTGCAATAAAGCCCTTTGGCCCTTTTGGGCTGGCTCGGGAGTTTGTCGCATGGCCGGTTGATGTGTCCTCCGACATGAACCGTCGTGAGGGATCTAATGATTTTGCCCCGTCATCTTGCGGTGGGTTTCTGGGCCGGGTTTGTCCCAAGCCTTATTGATTTTTTCTTTCCCGTGCTCGTACGATCAGGTGATGATGGTTCTTATCTTTTGCCCTTGGGCATTTTGCTATTTCAACTATTTTGGGTCCAGTCTCCGAGTCGTGTTGCGATTCGAGCTTCAATTGACCCTCAAGTTCTTTCGTGCCTGCATGGGTGGACGGTGATAGCTTTTTGTGCTTCGGGTCGAAGTGACCTTACTGGTGGGTGGACCGGAGGCTCACTGATAGTGGCAATTATGCTGTGCCCTTAGGCATATTTAGTTTAGCCATTTTGGGTCCAGTCTCCGAGTCGCGTTGCGATTCGACCTTTGATTGACCCTGAAGTTCTTTCCTGCCTGCATGGGCGGACGGCGATGGCCTTTTGTGCTTCAGGTTGAAGTGACCTTACAGGTGGGTGGCCCGAAGGCTCACTGATAGTGGAATTTATGTCGTTCCCTTAGGCATATTGTAGTTTAGCCATTTTGGGTCTAGTCTGCGAGTCGCGTTGCAACTCGAGCTTTGATTGACCCTGAATTTCTTTCTTGCCTGCATGGGCGGACTGCGATGGCCTTTTGTGCTTCGGGTCGAAGTGACCTTACAGGTGGGTGGCCCGGAGGCTCACTAATAGTGGCATTTATGCCGTCCCCTTAGGCATATTGTAGTTTAACTATTTCGGGTCCAGTCTCCGAGTTGCGTTGCGATTTGAGCTTTAATTGACCCTTAAGTTGTCAATTTTTTAGCTAGCGACAATGGCTTTTACGCTATTTGGTCGTAGAGACCTTTTAATATGTGGTCCGGAGGCTTGCTTAGCTGGAGACAATGGCTCTTACATTGTTATTGCCCGTGGGCTTTTTGTAGGCTTTGTTTTCCGCTTGTTAAGGTCTTTTGAAGGATTTTTGCCTAACCTAGTTCCAAAGAACCTCGATTTCAAGTCGTTATCGGCGATGTTTGAGCACCTCGGAAGGTTTATAGCTCGTAGGCTGAGTAGGTCAAAGCCTAGTGATTTGGAGCTTACATGGTCGAAGCCCGTTTTTGCCTGTTGAGGGAAACCTGTTTTAACCGGTTCTTTCCGAAGTATATTCAAAGTAGTGGCATGCGATTTTTGTTTAGCGATGGTCGGGCGTCCCTGAGTCGCGTTAGTTTGGCTATATCAGCTGTTTTGACCGTAGTCATATGTGTTTGGCCATAGCCATTTTTTGATCCCGAATGACAGTTTAGGCGTCTACACCGAGGGTATGCCCTTTTAGGATTCTTACAAATGCGACGTATAGCCTAAACTTCGGGATTCTCATGCTTATTGAGGTCTTACAGTTTGTCATGACTGTTGAGGTCTTACAGTTTGTCATGCCTAATGAGGTCTTACAGTTTTTGTAATGTAGAATAGATATGGTTACTCCGAGTTTGCCCGCTAGGGGTCTTACAGTTTTGGGTTTTCCAGTGCATGGCGATTGGCGATGAATGATAGTCTCCGAGTCATCGAATTTGTTTCAGCGTGAAAACTGCTTTTCGTGAGCTTAAAGTTGCCTTGTAGGGGCTTTATGAGCCCGGAGTTCCAACCCTAGGGTCGTGCGGGTGCTGAATTGCTGACGCCGAGTCTCCGAGTATCTCAGGGCACGTTTGGTGGAGAGGCCCCTATCGGGGGTATACTTGAAATTTCCTTGTCTGGAGAATAAGTTGCTGAAAAGATATCCTTTTATTGCTTGGTGTAGATACATGCTTTTTTGCTTTTGCGAGCTTGGCCCGATACGTTGTTCCCTATCGGAGCCTTGTTCGTCTTTTTCCCGGGGCGGGACCAACTGTGAAAGAAATCATGTCGGTTTCTTGAATCCTTCTGAGGAAATGTATGAACGTCATCTCGTTAAAAACCTTGCCCACAAAAACCCGTTTCGGGATGAAAAATTCGGTCAGAGGAAAAAAGTGCGACATTTGCTCGAGGACATTTGTGGGGTTCCACATCCGGTCGCCCTACTAGTAATACCGCATAAGAATCGATATGTTCCAGTTACTCGGAAGATGTTCGCCCTCCATGGTACCAAGCTTATAGGGTCCTTTGCCAACTATCCCAAGGACACGGTACAGTCCTTCCCAATTTTTGCCCAACTTCCCTTCATTAGGGTTTCTGGTGTTGCCATGGCCTCATTATTTCACCCCTCGCTAGTGTGTCGGAATCTGGCGCTTGGTTCTCCGGCCTCCACTTGTATCAGTGCCTCGGTTCCACATACTAGAGAGAAGGGTGTCTCCCCGGTGCTCGATTTTGGAGTCATCCGATATGCCACAACACCTCGGGCAGCGTTTCTCTCCATTTTCCCTTGGCGCATTCCAACTTATTTTTTAAGTTTTGAATGATGGTTTTATTTTTAGATTCGTCTTGGCCATTTGCACACGGGTGGTATGGCGTCGACAGGATTCTCTTGATTTCTTTGTCTTCAAGGAAATGTGCTACCTTGCTCCCAATGAATTGCCTCCTATTGTCACATGTTATTTCGGACGGGATTCCAAACCGGCATATGATGTGTTCCCATATAAAATTGATGACTTCCTTCTCCCTTATTTTCTCGAAGGCCTGCGCCTCCACCCACTTTGAGAAATAGTTAGTCATAAATAAAATTAATCTGGCCTTACCTGGCGCCGTCGACAAAGGGCCGACAATATCCATCCCCCATTTCATAAATGGCCATGGTGATAAAACGGAATGCAGTTGTTCCCTGGGCTGGTGGATCATAGGAGCGAACCTCTGACACTTGTCGCATTTTCGGGCAAATTCACTGGCGTCTTTTCCATGCTGTCCAAATAGTAGCCCGTTCTGATTACTTTCCGGACTAAGGAATCGACCCCGAAGTGATCTCCGCAGGTGCCTTCACAGATCTCCCGGAGCACGTAATCCGTGTCACCCGGCCCCAAGCATATCGCCAGGGGACCATCAAAGGTTTGTAAAGAGCTCCTTTTTTGCCGAGTGAGAACCGGGCCGCTTTGGTCCGCAGGGCCCTTGATTCTTTTGGATCCGTGGGTAGCTTTTCTTCTTTCAAATAATCGATGTATTTGTTTCTCCAGTCCCATGTCAGGCTGGTGGAGTTAATTTCCGCATGACCTTCCTCGACCACAGATTTAAACAGTTGAACGACGATTCCGGGGAGCAGGTCTTCCTCTTCAGCGGAAGATACTAGGTTTGCTAGGGTGTCAGCCTCGCAATTTTGCTCTCGAGGTATATGGACTAAGGTCCATTCTTTGAAGCGACACAATGCGATTTAGATTTTGTCCAAATACCTTTGCATCATGTCTTCTCGGGCTTCGTAGCTTTCGTTTACCTGGCTTACTGTGATTAGTGAGTCACATTTTCCCTCGACAATCTCGGCTCCCAAAATTTTGGCCAACTCTAAACCTACAATCATATCCTCATACTCAGCTTCATTGTTAGTCAGTTTTGTGGTTTTTATGGATTGTGTGATTATGCCGCCTACAGGCGGCTTTAGGACTATACCGAGTCCGGACCCCTTATGTTTGTGGCACCATCTATGAACAGGGTCCATACCCCAGAGGATGTGCCTGATTTCAATAAAAAGCTTCTTCTCTACCTCGGGCACGAGGGTTGGCGAGAAGTCGGCCACGAAGTCCGCCAGGATTTGGGACTTGATGGCCATCCAAGGTCGATACTCGATGTCATACCCTCCAAGTTTGATGGACCACTTGGCCAATCGACCCGATAACTCGGTCTTAGGCAGTATACTCCAGAGGGGATAAGTTGACAAGAAGCAAATATGGTGACACTGGAAGTAAGGCTTCAGTTTGCGTGAGGCGCTTATTAGTGCGAGGGCCAACTTTTCCAGATGGGGGTACTGGGTTTCAGCGTCCCCCAAGGTTTGGCTCATATAATAAATAGGAAATTGCGTACCTTGCTCTTCTCGGACCAGTACGCCGCTTACCGCCATTTCGGATACGACCAGGTATAGGTATAGCATTTCATCCTCTTTGGGCGTGTGCAACAAAGACGGCCTAGACAGGTACCGTTTCAGTTCTTCTAGGGCATGTTGGCATTCTAGAGTCCATTCGAAGTTGTTCTTTCTTTTGAGCAGGGCGAAGAAATGGTTGCTTTTGTCTGACGATCTCGATATGAATCTGCCTAGGGCCGCGATCCGCCCTGTCAGTAGTTTAACGGCTTTTATGTTATTTACCACCGTAATCTCTTTTATGGCCTTTATTTTGTCGGGATTGATTTTGATCCCCTTGTTTGAGACAATAAAGCCCAGGAATTTGTCCGAACCTACTCCGAAGGCGCACTTCTCAAGATTGAGCTTCATGTTGTAGCTTCTGAGGATGTCGAAGGTTTCCTGCAAATGGATCAGATGGTCCTCTGCGCACAGGGATTTGACTAGCATGTCATCAATATATACTTCCATTTTGTTAACTAGCCTACTTGGTGCTCGAACATTTTGTTAACTACCCATTGGTATGTTTCTCCCACATTTTTTAGCCCGAAGGGCATTACGTTATAACAATATGTACCGTATTTCGTGATAAATGAGGTCTTTTCCCTATCTTCGAGGTTCATCTAGGTTTGATTGTACCCCGAGTAGGCAACGAGGAAAGTGAGGGTCTCGTGGCCGGTCGTAGCTTCGATCAGGCGATCGATATTAGGCAACGGGAAGGAATCTTTTGGACATGCTTTGTTCAATTCTTTATAGCCTACGCACATCCTTAGCTTATTCCCCTTTTTTGGCACAACCACTGCGTTAGCTAGCCATTCGAGATACTTTACCTCCCTGATGGATCCGATTTTAAGGAGCTTCGCCACTTCCTCTTTGATGAAGGCATGCTTCACCTCGGACTGTGGTCTTTTGTTTTGCTTCACGGGATTGAATTTGGGGTCAACGCTTAGTTTGTGGGAGGTTATTTCCAGTGGGATACCTGTCATATCTAAGTGGGACCAAGCGAAACAGTCAATGTTATTACTAAGGAATTGAATAAACTCTGCCCTGAGTTCGGGGGTTAGCCCCGTTCCCAGGTATACCTTGCGATCCGGGAGGTGTTTGATCAAAATGGTTTTCTCTAGCTCTTTGACTATTGACTTGGTCACGTCGGATTCCTCGGGGGCAACGAAGGTTCGGGGTGCGAAGAAGTCTTCCTCATCGTCTTCAATGGTCCGCATGTTTCCCCCCCTCATCCGAGGCCGGGCATGCGGGGGTTGGTGTCTCGTGGTGGACCTCGAACATTTACCTTGTTGCCCGCTATTCTCCATGTATGGTCGTGATGCAATCCCTGGTGGGAAACCTTATCACCTGGTGCAAGGCGAGGGCACTGCCCTTATGTTGTATATCCAATGTATACCAAGTAGGGCGTTGTATCTCATATCGCCGCCAATGACCTGAAACTCAGTGTTCTAGGTCGTGCCAGACGTGTTGAATGGGAGAACGATTTCTCCCTTCGTTTCTTCTCCAACCATGTTGGAACCGTGGAGGACTCGAGGGGTGGGAACAACTTGATTGAGCAGCCTAGCTGTTCTACTACTTCTGGCCTGATTATGTTGACCGAGCTGCCTGGATCCACGAGCACGTGCTTTATTCTAGTGTTGTTTGAGAGAAACGAGATTACTAGCACGTCGTTGTGCGGTTCCATCATGGCTTTGAGATCCTCCTCGCTGAATAAGAGGGTTTCTCCAGGTAAGAGCTCTAGGGCCGATCCCTCCTCTGTAGTGGACATTCTCACTCGTTTGGACATGGGTCCTTGGGGAACATTGGCTCCCCCAATAATCATGTGGACACCGGCCTCTAGGGCGGTCGTGCCCTTTTCTCCATCGCCTTTGAGGTTCCGGCTTCCTATTTCACTAGTCGAACCATGTGCTTCGTCCTGAAAAAAGAAATCTTTGGGCGAGAAAAAGCGTGACAAAATAACATGCGTTAGTGCAGTGGAACCAACATAGAAATAATCACTATTATTTTTAGCCCCATGGTGGGCGCTAAACTGCTTACCATGAAAATGGTAATAACAACTAAATTTGTAAATGGGATTCTAAAAAAATGTGATCTATTCTCGAGCTAGTTGGTAGAGCAGTTGATGCTAATAATATGGAGTTTGAAGATTAAATGCAAGCTAAAACGATATAATAATCAAACCGAAGGGCCTGCTGCCCAGATACAGGTCGGGTCGATGAAGGGCCTCGGGGTCAATGTCAAGATCGAGCTCGAGCTATCGGGGATGGGATGACAGTTGAAGATATAATCAAACAAAGCTCTTTATGGCCAATACTAAGGTATATGATGAAGAACGAGTAGGAATGCGATGAATATCGAGGTGGCCTCGGACCAGTGAGAACGAACAAGCTTAGAAAGAAAAGAGAGAGAGATATTATTGCACTTGTGGAGAAAATGGAGCAACCTCAGTTTTTTCTACAAAGTAATGGGGATACCCTTTATATAAGAGGGGAATCCATTATGGTACAGAACATGCTAATTGTAAAGGTATGGAGATAGGACGGCTAGACATGACATCTTGAAAAATAGGCCCCGGATAGACCAACCATGCCAGGTTAAGTCGCGTGCCTTGGGAACTTCCCTCTTGCCTGTCATAGCTTGCTGTATTTGTCAGAATACGAGATCTTTCGTATATATATATATATATCGGTCCTCGAGGATGAGTCTCGACCTTGGCTTCGAGCTTCGAGGGGCACGACCACGAGATGGTGCTATGACGGGGGGAATCAGGCCCCCGGATTCGCCGTATACATGGTTTTTGAGTAAATATTTCATGGGGCCTTACAATTTCCATAAACAAGATTCAATTATTGGAAAAAATACTACACACTTAGTTATACAATACAAAGCAAGGAAATGAAGAAATGAACATAAATGGGTAAGAAATTCTCAACCAAAAGCTTCAAATCTTCAAGACCCAAGTGTGTGTACAAGAACCCTAGCTTCCAAACTTATTCTCTCTAGTCTTAGGACTGAAAATAAGCCAAAAATATTTTACAAATGAGCTGGTTTGTGTATTAAATGGTTTGGGGTCAAAATCTTGAAATTCTAGAACTGCCTAGTTTTTCCGCCTAGTTTCTTCTTCGCTTTCGCGAAGGTTTGTTTCCTTCAACTTCGCGTTCGCGATGGTCCCTTCGCATTTGTGAAGGTTTGAGTTTAGCTGCTTCACGTTCGCGATGTATCCTTCGCATTCGCGAAAGTCTGGCTTGCTGCTACATCGCATTTGCGATACACCTTCGTGTTCGCGAAGGGTAAATGACTAGGAAGCCTTCCATTGTCCATTTTAGATCCTTTTTGGCTCGTTTTCACTTGGTTTCTTCATCATCACTTTTAAATCGCATACAACCTCTAAAACAGAAGTAAATGACATTAAACATATGATTTTATCAACCAAACATAGCCAAAATCAAAGTTTAAAGATGAGATAAGTTAGTAAAACATCCACTTATCAAACCCACATACTTAAACTATTGCTTGTCCTCAACCAATTCAACAACTAAGGACATCCTTCAATAAAATCATCAATTAATTCAATGACATGCCAAATATCATTTCAAGTCAAAAAGGTTCAAATTATACACAATCTAGTGACTTCGGTTGCTACCAACAATTAATCCAAAGCATATGAATCGCCAACAATTTCTCACAAATTTCATTTTCATTCAACTACTCAAACACCACATTAATCGAAGTAGCAACCAAGTCATGACACTAAAGCTTCAAAATTTGCCTCATTATCACAAACAATTTTCTTTTGCTCATTCCTCCCAATTGGAGATTGGATTAAGTTCACAACTCAAAATTTCATGTTCCCTCACACTTAAGAGAGAATCCCAACTTATAAATTTCAATTTAAACACAAATGGGATATCAAATGGAAAGAATTAACTCTCACTCTCACAAAGATATTCAAATGCACAAAGATGTGTCATAGGCTTGCTCTTCATGTATTTCTCCACTAATGTAGACACACTTAGTTCAAAATCAAGTAGGACTTAAAGGATTGTAATGTAGGTTTTTGGTTAATTTAGGGCACAATTTGGATAAGAGTGACTCAAAACCTCCCTAAACACTACAATTTGCAACAATTAAAACACACTTCCTTCAAAAATATTTTCCAACATTTCTTCACTTTTCAGTCCACACCTATTCTTCCCTTTATTCACACTACTTATTTTTCCTTCCTTATTTATTTTCTTACTCATTAATTCTTTTTAAAATCAAGGAAGGTTCCACTTTTTTTTAATTATCTTTCGCCTTTTAAGCAACTTCCACATCACAACTTTTAAAACCTTCACCCCCAAACCTAGGCTTTTATCCTATGTTTACACTTGCAAAGTACTTAGGGAGGTAGGGTGCTAAAAGCTAGATCAATAAAAACCAAGGGTTAGATATTGTAACATGGTTGCCAAAGAAAAATTTTAAAGGCTTAAAAGTGGTTGACTAGGGAAAATATGCAAGGTTAGGAAATTTAAGGCATAATAACGGTCCAAGGAAGGCCTCATTTTTTAAACCAAGTTAGTCTAGGATTTCGCCTTGAAGCACATTCCGGGAAAGTTCAAGACTACAAATAATGCAAATGAACTCATAACAAATTTCACCACACATGACACATGCAAACTTGAGTGACATATAAATCCAAAATCCAATTAAAACTAATAAACCCCAAGAAAATCACATATAGCCTAAAAGGCTATTTAATGAATCAACGAGCCAAAAATAGAACCTAAAAGTCACAACAAGGATTATCACTTCAATCATTTTTCATTTTAAAGATCAAAACTTCATATGCCAAAGTTTAAATTATGTTGGTACCAAACAAGCCACACGTTGGTTTATGGACAAAGGATCACACCCAATAAGCAATTTATTCACTACTAGCTGTTAAACTAACTAGAAAAATATTTACCTAAAAAAAAGAAAAACTAAACAAGACTAATCCCTTAAGAAATTTGTCACGCCATCCATCATAGAGAAAAGTCACCCGATTCAACACAAATTAATTCCTTGGAAAAGAACCGCGGTATAAAGAAAAACCAAGGAGTTTCTACTATGAAAAATAAAAACTAACAAGAAAATGCTAATGCTAACATGCTAGAATTAAACTACAAAATATTACTTATAAACTACAAATGTCAACCAATCTACACAAGTTCACAAAAAATGATCCTATTCCACATACATCCATCATATATGAGCCACCCCAACCTAAAGTATTGCATTGTCTCCAATGCAACTAAACAAAACAAGCTTAAATGAAAGAGGAGCTCTCTAAATGGCATCACTCCGAGCTGGAGGTACTGGGAACTTAGAGCTCCAAGTCATCCTCATTTCCGTCCTTTGATCAACTTCCTCAAGGTGTTCATCATCTTTGTCGAGAATTTTCTTTTCTTCTTTTCATGTTCTCTCTTTTTCAACTACCTTCGCTTAATCGTATCAATAATAAGCTGTCCCACATCCACTGGTGTGTCCTTTATGATTGCGCTAATCACCCTTGCCTTCTCAGTGTCACCTCGGTCTCATTATGTGAAGTCATGACTCCAGCACAGATAATGGAGAGCCAAGTTTTGGCCTCGGCAATGAATTAAAAAGACTCGATCCTTAAGTGATTTCTTATCCAGTTCGGTATCTTTCCACCGTGCAAATGGTCTACAAACCACTATGTGCCCAAGTCTTTATCTCTATCCATGTATACCTGGTTGTCAACATTGGGAAGATTGTAATATGCATTTATCAGCGATGGATCAAAACAGACTTGTTTTCCCCTGACAGTAATAACCAAATCATTCTTGAAGTCGGTCTTTACAACATTTGCATAAAATTCTCTTATCACTTCGTGATTGGCTGTTCTTGGCTCTTCTACAAAGCAAATTCATCCACTCGATATTAATCTTCCATCGAATTTGGGTCATCGACCTTCAAGGTCGATCAAGAAAATGCCTCTTTCTTTAATTATACTTCTACACAGTTGTTTTTCATAGCGGCGGGAACAACTTAATGATGAGAATATATCCCGATCAAAGTACTCCTCTTCGGCAACTTGTTCGACATATTCTTGAATATTTTCATTTGTTGCTGAATCCATATTAGAGGTCAAAGTACCTACAAAAGGAGTAAACATGCTAAATACCAGTATGGACACATAAAGCATTCTATTAGAAGGTATTTAGGCCAAATAAAGATATCAAAAGGCCTCGGGTTCAAAAATGGTGAAGCTACTGTTTTGCTGCCTGGGATTCAATGAATCGCGGTCGCAAAACTGGGCACGCAATCGTGAAGAACAGTTTGTGTAATGATTTGGCCGGTCATTTCATGTATTACTGCTCCATTTTCCCCATTTCTGCTTCTTATTGTCTTGTTCAACAGTATTATGTGCTATCGGGTTGGTTGGCTCGGATTTGGAAAGGTTTTGGTAAGGTTTGAGATACTTAGTCTCTTTTGAGTAAGCTTAAGTTGGAAAAGTCAACCAGATGTCGAGTTATGTGAAAAAGGACTCCGATGAGAAGTTTGATGGTTTGGATAGCTTCGGGAGATGATTTGGGACTTAAGAGTGTGATCGAAATGTGTTTTGGAGGTCCGGAGTAGATTTAGGCTTGAATTGGCGAAATTGGAATTTTGGCATTTTCCGTTTGATAGGTGAGATTTTGATAGAGGGATCAGAATGGAATTCCCGGAGTTGTTGTAGGTCCATTGTGTCTTTTGGGATGTGTGTGCAAAATTTCAGGTCATTCGAACGTGGGTTGATAGATTTTTTGATCAAAAGTGGAATTTGGAAGATTTTGGAACTTTGACTTGAATTCAATGTGATTTGGTTGATTCAATGTTGTTTGAGGTGTTTTGAAGATTGATACAAGTTTAGATAGTGGTGTGTGACTTGTTGGTGCTTTTGGTTGAGGTCCCGGGGGCCTCGGGGTGATTTCGGATGGTTGACGGAAGATTTGGAGTTGGGAATTTGTAGCCGAAGCTGAGTTTTCTGCGGCTTGGGGACCATAGCTGCGAGCTCCCAGAAGCGCCCAGAGGGTCGCAAAAGCAGAATGGACCATGGGGAGCTGGAACCGCAAAAGCGGTTAGGTGAGCGCACCTGCTGTTGATACCCAATTTTTCTTTATATATTTTTAATATGAATAAATACTTTAAATAGCATATATATGCATATATATGCATATATAAGCATGCACAAAGTTTTTATAATTTTTCTGTAATTTTAAAGATTTTAAATTAATTTATTTCCTCCCTTTTTTTACTCATAAAATCCCCAATAATTATCCCTCAAATTATTGTTGTGGTAATTTAGTCATCTAAATTCTATATTTACGCCAAAATATTGTTAAAATATTCTTAGTGCATTTTTATAATTGCATTTTGCATTTTTAAAAATTTGCATATAATTGCAATATTAGCCTTATTAATGTACAATTACGTTTTATATGCATAAAATGATCTTCTATATATTTTTAAAATGTTAAAAATCTACTTTAAATCATTTTAGTGCACGAAATCATTTATTATTTTATTATAAATTATATAAGGTTAAATTGGCTATTTAAAACTTAGCCAAATTGTATTTCAATTATAGCCTCAATTAAACCCAATACCCAGCCCAACTTCAGGCCAAACTACCCAACCCAAACCCTAAACACACCTACCTAACCCAGAACCAATTAGATCATGGTTTCAGATCAACGACCCGTATTGATTCTTGCCTTTTTAATTCTAAACCAACCCCAACCCTAATCATTTTCCATATACCGCCGCCCTAAAATCCCCTCTACTCTTAGTACACTCTCAACCTAACCCTATCCCTTCAACCGCCGACCTCTCTTCTCCGGTCATCTCCGGTGACCTCTCATCATCTCCTAAGCCTCTAATGGCTTCTCCCATGCCATGCCTGCCTTCTCTAAGGTCTTCAAGGGCCCACAACCATGCCGACTTGCATCTAGGGTTCGTCACCTGCCTGTTCTTGGCTACTCCAGTGTAATTTCAAGCAAAATCATGATGTATTTGCAACGATCCTTGGGATTCTACACAGGTTCCTTCATCTATGTATGGGTTTCTTTTGAAACCCTAATTTCTTTCTATATCTCCTAGATCTGTACAGATCTAAGATGATTTGAGTTTGTTCCTTTAATATTTCACACTATCCCTGAGATTTTTTACATGATGGAGTCCGGAAGATCGAATCTGGGGAAGGTCCTTCTGGGAGCAAATAGGCTAGATTTATTTGCTTTTTCCTAAAAATGTAATAAGGCCAAGTGCCAATAGTGACTTATTTTATTATTATCTTAGTTTCGTTTTGGGATTCGTCTATTTTTATATTTTGAAATGAAGCATTTACTGGCATTTAATGTTCTCCAAATCTATTTGTCGCTAGGCCTACCTCGGGCACAATGAGGTTCCTAAATTAAGACGTGAATTTATATTTCCGCAATATGTGTTTAAATACTGTAAACATTTCAGGATCCTCATTGACTTGTTACCTTTTTGTTTTTTTTCTTCTTATTTTTATTATTCCTATCTACTTAGGTTGGTTCACTAATACTGGCCTCATCAATGTACCACACCAGATCTAGAGGCCCTCCACCTCCTCCTCCTCCAAGCAACACAAAAGGCAGAGGAAAAGCAAAGATGGATGACTTATGTGGAATCCGAAAGGAGAATATTGAGAACGCAGAAACCACAGATGGTCGTTGTACTTTGGCCCCAAATTTTCTAGTCTTGAGACTGGAACAAAAGATACTAGAACTGCAAGGAGAACTTGAGCAGGTTCGCAACTTGGCAAACTTGTCACTCACCATCAATGTCCCCGATATCCACCAACAAAACACAAAAAACCCAGCACCTCCTTAGAACACTCAAAGCCAACAGCCACAAAATCCTACCGCACCAAATCAATATGCTACTCCACCCCAAAATATCAATCCACTGCCGATACCAACTCCGCCACAACATCGTTATCAACCGATTTAGTACCCACTTACCACACTCCCCAAAACATACCACAACCCATTCCCGATCCCCAAAACTCTACCAATGACCATCCTTACACCCAAGTCCCTGGCACCCATCAAAGCAACCCTATATATGTGGAAACTATACCTCACTCTACCCAACAAATCTCATATACACCGGAATCCTCCAAGAAGGACCTGCTCATTAAAAACATGGCTGAAGAACTCAAGAAGTTAACAAGCCGAGTTTAAGGTGTTGATGGCGACAGAGAAATAGAAGGTTTGAACTATGAAGATCTGTGCATACAACCGGATGTCGAACTGCCAGAGGGGTACAAACCTCCCAAGTTCGAAATGTTCGATAGCACAGGTGATCACAGGGTTCATCTAAGGACCTATTGTGACAAGCCTGTCGGGGTTAGGAAAGTGGAAAAGATCCGAATAAAGCTCTTTATGAGGAGTCTTATTGGGGATGCTTTGTCTTGGTATATCAGCCAAAATCCCAAGAAATGGTCCAATTAGGTAAGCATGGCGTCAGATTTTATGGACCAGTTCAGGTTCAACATAGAAAACACACTGGATGTTTTCTACATTCATAATCTTAAGAATAAACCTACTGAGACTTTCTGTGAATATGCTACTCATTGGAGGTCGGAAGCGGCCAAGGTCAGACCCTCTTTGGACGAAGAACAAATGAATAAATTCTTCGTCAGGGCACATGATCCACAATATTATGAGAGGTTGATGGTTATCGAAAATCACAAATTCTCTAACATCATCAAGCTTGGAGAAAGAATCGAAGAA
The DNA here is from genome assembly GCF_000393655.2 of Nicotiana sylvestris. Lineage (NCBI taxonomy): Eukaryota > Viridiplantae > Streptophyta > Magnoliopsida > Solanales > Solanaceae > Nicotiana > Nicotiana sylvestris. The sequence continues at coordinate 87,366,641 of NC_091057.1, read as the reverse complement.
GGAATCAAGAGCGGGGTGGTAACGAACTTTGAGGCACTGCAAGCCATGAATAAGGTACTACAATTAGGTGGCATATCAAAGAAGAGAGATGTTGGGGCGGTAATGGTGGCCTAGTGCCCAAAATCTTCGCTTACCTATCAGACACATCCACCCATATATCAAACACCTCCACCCACATGTCAAACACCTCTACCCACATACCAATCATCACTGCCTACATATCAACCTTCACTTCCCAGATATTCCCAACCAGCCACTATCCATCACACCTATAACTCCCAACCATCCCACTTCCAATCGCCACCCACACGCCAAAGTTATCCAAGACCAAGACCTAATTTCGACTGCAAGACACCCAGATAATACACCGCCATTACTAAGCCCATTGACCAACTGTATGAAAGGCTGCAAACCACCGGTTACGTCACTCACGTTACTAGTGTGGCTTTAGAAAATCCATCCCAGTGGGTCAATCCAAAAAAAACTTGTGCATACCATTCCGGTATGAAAGGGCACACCACTGCTAAGTGCCGAACGTTGAAGGATAAGATCCAGACGCTAATTGATTACAAGGTCATACAAGCAAAGGAAGCCGCACCTAATGTCCGCAACAATCCCCTTCCTGATCACAGAGGTGATGGTGTACATGTGATAGAGACAAATGAAGAATGGGACCCTGAGGGGTCGATCAGGCTTATTCGAGAAGGCGATGACTTTAAGGTTGTAGTCACACTTACTCCTATTGTGGTTCAGACTCAGGCACCAATCGAGGTTAAGGTAACTGTATCAGTTCCATTCGAGGTAGAAGTGGCTCCGCCCACAGTTTGAAGTAGAAGTGGTCACACCTTTCACTGTGACAGTATCAACCACACCCCCATTCAACTCAAAAGCAATACCCTGGAATTATGTTGCCGAGGCTCCGCGGAAAGGGAAGACCAAGGTAGAGGAATCTGACATTGCATAAGGAATGACTAGAACGGGAAGAGTCTATACATATGAACACCTGAGATATTCAAGTAAGGAGGCCACTACTAGGCAGCCTATCATTGAGACTGGACCAGATGACTTGTGGAGGAAAGTGCAGGCAAGGGAGTACTCTTTTGTTGACTATCTGAACAAAGTCCCTGCTCAGATATCTATCCTATCACTATTGCAGAATTTAGAGGCACACAAGAATGCCTTAATGAAAGTGTTGAGCGAGGCTTATGTGCCCAATAACATCACCAGCGGAGAAATGGCCAACATGGTTGGGCAAGTACTAGAAAGTCATAAGATCATCTTCCACGAAAATGAGCTACCACCCGAGGGACTGAACCACAATCGAGCATTGCATATTATAGTGCAATTTGAAGACAAGTTCATTGCCAGGGTCTTGGTTGATGGAGGTTCGAGCCTAAATATTTGTCCATTGGACACTCTGAAAAGGTTGGACAAAGGTTTCCATGAGACACGGGTAGGAAGCATGAATATGAAAGCTTTCGATGGGTCCCAGAGGGCCACAATCGGGGAAATCAACCTTTGCTTGTAGATGGAGCCAACTTGTTTCAACTTTGACATACCACGATCAGGGAAATCAATTTTAGGTGCTTGACATATCAGCCTCATATAATCTTCTGTTGGGCCGACCATAGATCCATGCTGTTGGAGCCATGCCTTCCATACTATATCAAGCCATGAAGTTTAAATGGATCCTCCCGGAGGTAATCATTCACAGAGATGGAAGTAAACCCATCTACACTAGTCAAACCATCCCGGCCATTGGACACAGAAGAAGGCTAGGAGGGGAAACCTATCATCACATCGAATGGGTCAATGACGTCGAAAAGGATAAGTGGTGGAGTAACAAAATAGAAAGCATACTAGCATGGTCTGGATATGAACCCGACAAAGGGTTGTGAAAGAATCTCAAAGGTATCACCAAACCAATACAACTAAAAAATCATGGTACCACTTTTGGGCCCGGATACCAGTATACATAGAAAGAGTACAATGATTGGTTGCCTCCATGGCGTGTACCGTATTACCCTCTTGAGCAGCCATGCCACATTTGGAACAAGCTTTTCACCAGGATGACACAATATGGGGGACTTCAGAAGAATAAGCACTAGTTGGGTTGAAGAATTTGTTCTTGGAAGATGAGGACATGGACTGCGGTGCCATAATTGAGGAGGAGGAGGAAGAAGGCCTCATTATTCAGACTGTGGAGAAGGGAGTTGTTCTCAGAAACTGGACCGTCACACCATCCCGAGCCCGCCGAGTCCCTGGGTAGCTTGGCAGAATTTACTTCTATAAGCCATTCTAGGCATTTAAGCTTTCCCATAATTTTGTTTTAAGTTTTACTTATTTCAAAAGGAATGCCCGATTTATCGAGTCGTACTTGTCTGGACAATTTTTCAAGTTTTAATAAAATGCATTTTCTCTTTATTATTCACCACTATCTTTACATTTTTTCTTTCTATAGAATTATTATTACTTTTCCTGATGAACCAGTGACTGTGACATGTAATGAGGAAACGCAACATGAGTATAGTGATTCAGAGGAAGAAGATGAGATACCCACGGAAATTGTCAGGGAGGTTGAAAATTTTAAGAATATGCCTAAGTCCAATCTGGACGAGACCGAAGCAGTAAATTTGAGAGACGTCGAGACCCTCAAGGAGACCCGCATCAGCATTCACTTGTCACCAACAGAGAAGGAGAAGTACATTCATTTCCTAAAAGAGTATGAAGATATTTTTGCATGGTCATATGATGACATGACCGATTTTAGCACTTCCATAGTGGCTTACAAGTTGCCTACTAATCCCATGTGTCCGCCAGTAAAATAGAAACACAGAAAGTTCAAACCAGACATGAGCCTGAAAATCAAGGAGGAAATTACCAAGCAGATCAAAGCCAAAGTTCTCAATGTGGTTGAATATCCAACTTGGTTAGCTAACATTGTGCCAGTTCCGAAGAAGGATGAGAAGGTCAGAGTATGTGTTTACTATCGGGATTTAAACAGAGCAAGTCCCAAGGATGACTTCCCGCTGCTAAATATACACATCTTGATCGATAATTGCGCCAAGAATGAACTCCAATCCTTTCTAGATTGTATATGGGTTATCACCAGATTTGGATGGACGAAGAAGATGTAGAGAAGACAGCTTTTATTACACTATGGGGTGTATACTGTTACAAGATGATGCCATTCGGTTTGAAGAATGCTGGGGCCACTTACATGAGAGCCATGAAAACCATCTTCCATGATATGATACACAAAGAAATATAGGTATATGTGGATGATGTCATTATCAAATCCAAGAAGGCCGCAGATCACATAGCAGATCTGAGAAAGTTCTTTCACAGGCTAAGGAGGTACAATTTGAAATTGAACCCCGCAAAGTGTGCATTCGGGGTTTCCGCAGGAAAGTTACTGGGATTCATCATCAATCGTCGAGGGATCGAACTGGATCCGTCTAAAGTCAAAGCTATTCAGGAGTTACCACTACCTAAGAGCAAAAAGGATGTGATGAGCTTCCTAGGACGTCTCAACTATATCAGTTGCTTCATAGCACAGTCCACAGTCATATGTGAACCCATCTTCAAGATGCTGAGGAAGGATGCCGAAACAACCTGGACAGAGGATTGTCAGAAAGCTTTTGATAAGATCAAGGAGTACCTATCCACACCACCAGTTTTGGTCCCGCCAAAACCAGAATGACCTTTGCTACTCTATCTATCTGTATTAGATGGATCCCTCGGATCTGTTTTGGGACAACATGACGAGACAAGAAGAAAGGAGCAAGCCATATATTACTTGAGTAAGAAGTTTACACCTTATGAAGCACAGTATTCTCTACTTGAACGTATTTGTTGTGCTTTGACCTGGACAACCCAGAAATTAAGGCATTACTTTTGTGCCTACACTATATACCTTATTCCAGGATGGACCCTCTAAAGTACATATTCCAGAAACCCATGCCGACTGGAAAGTATCATCTACGTAACTCAAAAGGCGGTCAAAGGACAAGCATTGGCAGATCACCTTGCTAATAATCCGGTGGGAAGAGCATACGAACCTTTGAAAACATATTTTCCTGATGAAGAAGTGTCATTCGTAGGGGAAGACATTACCAAAGCATACGATGGTTGGAGGATGTTCTTCGATGGAGCCGCAAATTTTAAAGGAGTGGGTATTGGAGCAGTTTTGGTATCAGAAATGGGTCAGTATTATCCGATATTTGCTAAACTCAGATTTCCCTGCACCAACAACATGGCAGAGTATGAAGCCTGCATACTGGGGCTCAATATGGCAGTCGACATGAACGTTCAGGAGTTACTGGTGATTGGTGATTTGGATTTGCTTGTGCACCAGGTACAAGGAGAGTGGGTCACCAAGAATTTCAAGATATTACCATATCTGCACCATGTGCAGGAATTGAGAAAGAGGTTCATGAAGATAGAATTCTAACATGTGCTAAGAATTCAGAATGAGTTTGCCGATGCATTGGCCACCTTGTCATCTATGATACAACATCCAGATAAGAATTATATTGATCCCATTCTGGTGAATATCCATAATCATCCGGCATATTGTGCTCGTATTGAAGAAGAAACGGATAGAAAGCCTTGGTTCCATGACATCAAGGAGTACTTATCGAAATTATAATACCCGGAGCATACAAATCACACTCAGAAATGCACACTCTGGAGATTGTCAAATCACTTCTTCCGCTGCGGAGGATACTTGTACAGAAGAACTCCTGATTTGGGTTTACTAAGATGTGTCGACGCGAAGGAAGCTTCTAAGCTACTTGAGGATGGGCATGCTGGGACTTGTGGCCCACACATGAATGGTTTTGTCTTGGCTAAGAAGATACTTAGGGCTGGTTACTTTTTGATGACCATGGAGATAGATTGCATCTAGTATGTCCGCAAATGCTTATAATGTCAAGTGCATGCCGATATGATAAAAGTGTCGCCGAACGAGCTAGATGCAACAAGCTCTCCTTGGCCATTCGCCGCATGGAGAATGGATGTTATTGGTCCAATTAAGCCCACTGCTTCAAATGGACACAGGTTTATTTTGGTAGCCATTGATTATTTCACAAAATGGGTAGAAGCTGCATCTTACAAAGCTGTAACCAAGAACGTCGTCGCAGATTTTGTCAAGGATCGTATTGTCTGCCGATTCGGAGTTCCCGAGTCCATTATTACTGATAACGTTGCCAATCTCAACAGTGATCTAATGAAAGATATGTGTGAAGCTTTCAAAATTAAGCACAAGAATTCCACAGCCTATAGAACTCAGATGAATGGAACCGTAGAAACCGCCAACAAAAGTATTAAGAAGATACTAAGGAAAATGATAGAGAACCACAAACAATGGTATGAGAAGTTACCCTTTGCTCTATTGGGGTACAGCACCACGGTTTTCACATCAACCGGGGCAACTCCCTATATGCTGGTATATGGTACAGAGGTTGTCATCCCAGCCGAGGTGGAGATTCCTTCTTTAAGAATCATACAGGAAGCTGAACTCAACGATGTAGAGTGGATAAGGAGTCTCTAAGAACAATTGGCCCTTATTGATGGAAAGAGGATAAACTCAGTATGTCACGACCAACTTTATCAGAACAGAACGTCTAGAGCTTTCAACAAAAGGGTCAAACTAAGATAGTTCGCACCAGGGCAGCTGGCATTGAAGAAAATCTTCCCGTATCAAGATGAAGTCAACGGGAAATTCTCTCCTAACTGCCAGGGTCCGTACATGGTTCATGGGGTGCTAACAAGAGGAGCACTCATACTTGCAAAAATGGACGGAGAAATCTGGCCAAAGCCAATCAATTCAGACGCAGTCAAGAGATACTATGCTTAGATATCTTACATTTCTTCATTTGATGTAATTGAACTATGCTTGACCTGATTCCCATTTAAGAGGGGATACGTAGACAACCTTATGGGTTCGGTCATATCATAATAAATTTTTAATTTCCCCCAAGACTAGAAATTGGGGTAGAATTTTGAGGAAGGTCCACAAAATTCCGAAGCAAGTCCAGCCAATGCCAACAGATGTCAGACGGTCAACAATCAATTAAGGAAACTGGGGCAGAATTTTAAGAAGGATTCTCAAAATTCCGAAAAAGACTCAGCAAGGCTTATTATCCGCAAATAGTCAAATGATCATCCACCAAACTGGTGCAGAATTTTGAGGAGGATCAACAAAATTCCAATATAAGAGAGTTGCAATGCCATTGAGATGTGTTACAGTCACTAGTTCATTTAAAATTACTTGATATATCAATACATTTCTAAAGTAACTCTATTTTTATCAATGATTGCATATTTTCAAAAACTCTATTTCCATAACAGTCAGGTATTACCTAGGGGAACTCGAAAGGGCTTTTAGAACAGAGTAAAGCAAGGCCAGCAGACGAAGCACGAACCAACCTCCCCTCACAAAACTTACAATTTTCCTTTGAACGTAGGCACATTTGATGTAACGATAGCATTCGCAAACATGTATACACAAATAGATCCCTATCAATCAGGCCATCAGACACCGAATATATATCCAGTTAAGACATATGCTACTCTTACTTATTACTTACTCTCTGCATAAGGCTAATCTTTGCCTCCATATCTATATGAGGCTAATCCTTTCCTCCACACCTGAATGAGGCTAATCCTTGCCTCCATACTTGCATGAGGCTAATACCTGCCTCCCTGTTTGCATGAGTCTAATCCCTGACTCCATACTCGCATGGCGCTAATCCATACCTCCCTATTTGCATGAGTCTAATCCCTGACTCCATACTTGCATAAGGCTAATCCCTGCCTCCCTATTTGCATGAGTCTAATCTCTAACTCCATACTTGCATGAGGCTAATCCATGCTTCCCTATTCGCATGAGTCTAATCCCTGACTCTATACTTATATGAGGCTAATCCCAGCCTGCCTATTCGCATGAGTCTAATCTCTGACTCCATACTTGCATGAGGCTAATCCCTGCCTCCCCACCTGCATGAGGCTAATCCTTGCCTCCATACCTGCATGAGGCTAATCCCTGCCTCTCTATTTGCACAAGTCTAATCCTTGACTCCATACTTGCATGAGGCTAATCCCTGCCTCCCTATTTGCATGAGTCTAATCTCTGACTCCATACTTGCATGAGGCTAATCCCTACCTCCCTACTCGCATGAGGCCGATCCCTTCCTCTCTACCTGCATGAGGCTAATCCTTGCCTTCATACATGCATGAGTCTAATTCCTACCTCCTTATTTGCATGAGTCTAATCCCTCACTCCTTACTTGCATGAGACTAATCCCTGCCTCCCTATTTTGCATGAGTCTAATCTCTGACTCCATACTTACATAAGGCTAATCACTGCCTCCCTATTTGCATGAGTCTAATCCCTGACTCCATACTTGCATGAGGCTAATCCCTGCCTCCTATTTGCATGAGGCTAATCCCTACCTCCATATTTGGATGAGTCTAATCTTTAACTCCATAATTGCACGAGGCTAATCCTTGCCCCCTATTTGTATGAGTTAATCCTTGACTCCATGAGGCTAATCACTGTCTCCCTACTTGCATGAGTCTAATACTTGACTCCATGAGGCTAATCCCTGCCTCCCTACTTGCATGAGGCTAATCCTTGCCTACCCCATTCGCATGGGACTAAGCACTGTTTTGCCTACCCTTTTTTACACAAGTTTTGCTCTATTTCTAGCACTATCTATTTTCTCTGCTGTCGGGCTAAGCTCTGCCATTCACTTCACAAGACTAAGCCTTGTCTTATTAACATCATTACTGCATATCATGGGCTAAAATATCGCCAATCTATCCGAAGGCGTCATATTCTAAAGGCATCATCCACATAGTCGAAAGACACTATGCTATAGCCTGAGGATCTCTCAAATTCGCATATCATTATTCAAAGGCGTCATGGTTCAGAGGCACCATCTTCATGGCCTGAGATCATCATTTCATGGCCTGGGAATCCCTCAATGAACAATTCATGGCCCAGGACGTTATCTTTAACCGTCCGAAGACAACCTTCATGGTCCAAGGAAAATTTGCATCATGTTTAAATTTTCGCAAATACATGTTTGTAGTATCTTTTATCTGCAGGTAACCAGTAAGCAACTGCTATCCTAGCAGGAGCAATCTCGCTTTAGTTCCTTCAATCGTCCCGAGCTTTAACTGCTCACCATAGCCGCTTCGACATCGCGTGTCCGTTCTTGTAATAATTTCATCGACATATTCTGTAGTTGAATCCAGAACTACACATGGCCTGATTCCTGTAAAACCAGAGATATGTAGGCAGCTCAGAGACCAGAGTCTGTCCCCTATCTTTCAAAGCATCCCGTCCGGTCAAAATTGGCCATCATTTCTTTACCCGAAAAGTCTTTCATCCTTCCTGGGTAAAGAAGGGTAGCTGTTGATACCCAATTTTTCCCTATATATTTTTAATATGCATAAATACTTTTAAAATAGCATATATATGCATATATAAGAATGCACAAGGTTTTTATAATTTTTATACAATTTTAAAGATTTTAAATTGATTTATTTCCTCCCCTTTTTACTCATAAAATCCCCAATAATTATCCCTCAAATTATTGTTGTGGTAATTTAGTCATCTAAATTCTATATTTATGCCAAAATATTGTTAAAATATTCTTAGTGCATTTTTATAATTGCATTTTGCATTTTTAAAGCTAATTTGCATATAATTACAATATTAGCCTTATTAATGTACAATTACGTTTTATATGCATAAAATGATCTTCTATATATTTTTAAAATGTTAAAAACCTATTTTAACTCATTTTAGTGCACGAAATTATTTTTTAGATATCTTTTATTATTTTGTTATAAATTATATAGGGTTAAATTGACTATTTAAAACTTAGCCAAATTGGATTTCAATTATAGCCTCAATTAAACCCAATACCCAGCCCAATTTCAGGCCAAATTACCCGACCCAAACCCTAAACACACCTACCTAACCCAGAACCAATTAGATCATGGTTGTTTATCTGAAAGATCAACGGCCCGTATTGATTCTTGCCTTTTTTAACTCTAAACCACCCCAACCCTAATCATTTTCCATATATCGCCGCCCTAAAATCCTCTCTACTCTCATTACACTCTCAACCTAACCCTAGCCCTTCAACCGCCGACCTCTCTTCTCCGGTCATCTCCAGTGACCTCTCATCGTCTACTAAGCCTCCAATGGCTTTTCTCATGCCATGCTTGCCTTCTCTAAGGTCTTCAAGGGCCCAGGGCCATGCCGACTTGCATCTACGGTTTGTCACCTGTCTGTTCTTGGCTACTCAAGTGTGATTTCAAACAAAATCACGCTGTATTTATAACGATCCTTGGGATTCTAGACATGTTCCTTCATCTCTGTATTGGTTTCTTTTGAAACCCTAATTTTTTTCTATATCTCCTAGATCTACACAGATCTAAGATGATTTGAGTTTGTTCCTTTAATGTTTCACACTATCCCTGAGATTCTTTACAAGAATCGTTGATATTAAGTGTTTTTCACCTACTTCTAAAAACTAGGGTTTCGGAACTTCTTTTAAAACCTTGTTTAACTGATTCTTTGTGTTTAAACTTCTATTTCTTGCATATTTTTACTGATTCTATGACTTTACTACATCTTCAACTCATCTATGTTGAAAGCCCTAATTTTCTAGGTTTCTTCATTTGGTTCTGTGTATCAGCATGACTGACCGGTTCTTGTTTGAGTTTCTGTGACTATCTTGCCTCGAATATGTTCCTGCTGAGTTTCTTAGCCTAACTTACATCAACTCTATATGCTTGTGTTCATCTTGAATGTTCAAGACTTGCCTCTTTCTATCAGTGTTGTTTAACCCCCATGTTTGCTATGTTTGGTTATTCTTATCTTACTCTATTTATATGCTAAAATATTGACTCATGACTCTCTCTTTGATTGATTCTGAGTTCCCTGTTTCTTGGCTTGATTTGAAAATTTTCCTTTAGACCTTCGATTCTTCCTGTTTAAACTTGGTTTATTTGCTTATTCATGGGAACCTATGTTATTCTCCTTAAATCAGTAATTTTGAGTCCTTGATTCACTGATTTGCTATATGCTGATTCTCGATTATTTCCATATTCTGCAACCTTATTTAGTTTTCTTACCTTATTTGGATTAACCGTGTTATTTGCTGATTCTTCACTAATTGTTTCCTTAATTTAACCCTCATGTATTTACCCCTAATTGTCTATTTTGTACCTAATGCCTTACTTGATTTCTTTCCTTAAACATTTTCTGCCCATTACCGTTGGTTAATTACCCCTTAATTAAAGGAGTAATTGCATTGATTTGATTCTGAATATAGTACGTGGTTCCATAATTATTGCTGAACTTTGATTCTTGCCTTATTTTCTACCTATTTTCAAACTATAAGTACCCTGCTTTTTATTAACACAACACACGAACACATTGGTTCAAAACTCTCTCACACTCAAATACTTTTTCTGCTCTCCCTCTTTGGTTACTTGCTATTATTCTGAGTTAGCCGGCTGCAAGCCAAGGCTAACTATTGTGCTTTCCTATTCCTCACTTTGTGTTTACTATCTCTCTACTGGTATGTTCTGATTTCAATTCAAGTCTCAAAACCAATATGTTTCTTTTACTACTTCATTTTATCATGTTTCTAATTTGTTTCTATCTATGGTTCTGTTGTTCAACATGCAATTGACATTTTTACATTATTGCTTCATCTAGCATGTCAGTCTAACCTTCTTAGGGCTTTTTAGAACATGTTCTACCCCCTCCCCTAGTAGTCTGTCTCAACATGACTCTACCCTGTTTTGACTGCTTGTCTACTTGTTATCCAGTTTTGATATACAAGCTGATCTGTCACTTTAAATGGCTGATTCTATGATTGTTTCTGAAACTCCTGCTGTATTGGTACCAATAGCTATCCCCTAATCCCTTAAACCCCACAAGAAATGTTATGCTCCTGATACTATGTGCTCAATGTGTCCCCAATTCCCATTCCCTTGTATGAAAGACTGTTATTTGAGTATTGCTGAACTTGTTTAACTGACATGCTGTTTGTTTAATTACACCACTGTTTTCAAAAGTTGTTTACCCAACAACTCTCTTACTTACAAAGTTATTTCAACTAAGTCTCTTTTTTTACATTGTTTTCCTACTGAAACCCTTTCAAACTATGTCAAGCACTCTCACTCTACTCCTAAGTTCCTAGGTTCTGCCCCCTCCAGTGTGTGTACTGCCTTGGGATCCTCTTGAGATCTCTCTGAACACTAGCAAACTGAGGTTGGACCTTCCACACTGCACTTACTCAACTGGGTTACAAAGTTTAGGTATGAGCACTGCCCGGGATCCTTAGGGAATTCTGACACACCTAGACAATGCTATTGTCTATTTAATTGGCATTTGAGGCTATTGGAGGTTTGGGAAATCACTAAAGCCTGCTTTAGGCTCCCTATAGTGTAACTTCTTCTTTTTCTTTATCTATGTAATTCATTCATCTGGTTTGTAATAATTTGTAAATGAATATTGGGGTGATTAGTAAAAAAAGGGGTGGGTAGTTACATATTTATAGGGTAATATGGGTAGAACCATGCCTATAGGATCTTATATTTGCTATGTCCATGTTAGAAACTATACCTATAGGTTTTTATATATTTTCTATGTTTTCCTCACCATGCTATAAATCATGCCTATAGGTTTTACAATCAACTTCACAAATAGATATCATACTTAAGCATGTGATCAAGTTCAAGTTTCTGTTCCAATGGTTGTTTACATTTATTTCCACTAGAAATCATGTCTATAAGTTTATAAAAACCTAGATATGATGCTCATAGGGAACAAAATCAGAAATTCTGCATATAGATCTAAAAATCAGTTTAGTTTAAATAAGTCAATCCAGTTCATGATTAGTTTACTTCGAAGTTGGTCTAATCAATGGTTTGTTTTTCCTGAAACGAATTCTTTCAACTACTGCCCTAATTTACTATTAGAAAGCATGCCTATAGGAATTCAAGAGTTCGCTTTTTAAAAAATATATACCCACTGTTTTACTAAATCAAATGTAGTTATCATGCTTTTAGGACATCACTATTTAGCATTTAGGCAAGCCTATAGGGCATTTTCAAATCCTGCAACTCTGAAACTGCACTTCTGCTACTTAAAGTTGTTCAGATTTAACAGGTTAAAATCAGTAGGCAAAACTGATTAGGGCCTTACTGTCAAGTTTACAAAAACAAGGTTGCATGTTTCTGTGCATTGACATTCACTTAGACGTCCAGTTTAGGCCTTTTCTCTAAACAAAAAACTGATCTTGTTTATGTTTGAGACGTGTTGCTTATGTGTATTACTTGTGGAGGTAAACCTAGGCCTTTTAACTGTCTCTTTTCTGTATTTAGCTATTAATTCCTATGTGTTATTGACTATCATCTAGACTTTTCTCCTTTTTAAGCACCTTAGGGGTTGATTAGAACTGCCTAGATTTAGAGGTTCTAAAATACCTTCAAGGCCACAAGGAAGGAACGGGTAGTGCACGCATAGGCATTATCAAGGTTACTACAATTCTTTAGGCTATGACCACGGGGTGGGAAGGGTAGATATGGGATATGATGACTACACGTTAATGTCACGTGTAGTCCCTCATTGAGGAGTGTTTACCGGACATTGTGTAGGGTGATCATGTTGGCTAACCAACCTAGGACTCCTCCTTTCCCAAATCCCTTCTGTTTAAAACTTTGTTTTATATGTACACAATTTGTTCAAATCTTTTGTCTATTATATAAGTCATACAATATCCAACATGCTCTTATTTGCAATTATGTGTTTAAAAAGTATTTATTTGTTAATGGACTAATTCATAAGTTAAGTTCGGCCGGGACCCACCGTTGTAGACCGCGAGGGGTTCTTAACACCTTCCCCTCAAGGTTATTTCGAGCCCTTACCCTAAATCTCTGGTAATGCAAACTAGTTACATGAGTTAATTACTCTAGGTGCCCTAACACACCTTAATTTGTTAGGTGGCGACTCTTCAAATACCCAATTCCCAAAAGGAAACGAGTTATTACCCCCATGAACGTCGGAACCCGAACTTTCTATGCAAAGGAAAAAAGGAGGCGCGACACCTGCGATAGCGCAGGTGCGGGTGTCTTATGATAGATGCAGCACTTGGATTTTTAAGTGAAAACAACAGATGCGGTGTTTTGGCCGTAGATGCAGTGTATGGACTGCAGGTGCGAAAGCCTGGGTCAGAAAGTATAAAAGATTTTCTTCGCGATTTTTGAGTTATTCTTCACCATTTTCATGCGGGTTTGAGCTTGAGGGAGCTATTTGAAGAGGGATTTCATAGAGGTAAGGTTTTTGGACCCTAAACTCGTTTCTATAGTGTTATTTCACTGATTTGGCATGAAATTAATGGAAATTAAGGGTTAAAATTGGGAAATTAGGGCTCGAGATTGGAGACCTTTGAGTAAGGGTTTGAGGGGTCATTTTTAGTCGGATTTTGGTACTTTTGATATGGATGAACTCGTGCGACGATAAGGATTTTATTGATGTATTTTTTATCGAATTCCAGACGTGGGCCCGGGGGTCGAGTTTTGGTTAATTTCGGGATTTATGTTGTAATTTGATTATTTTCGCATGGGCCTCATTCCCTTAGCATATTTTGACGTCATGATTCTGTTTTTTGGATAGATTCGACGTGAGTTGAGGCCGATTCGAGGGGTAAAGGCATCGGGGGCTAGAGTTTGGACTAAATAGAGGTGAGTAATGATTGTAAATGTTGTCTTGAGGGTATGAAACCCTGGATTTCACATCGTTGTGCTATTTCGAGGTGACGCACACGCTAGATGACGAGCATGGGGTCATGCACTGTTAGGGATTGTGACTTAGTCCATCCCGAATGACTATTTTACTGCGTATTTGATTGAAAATTGTTTATTGTCATCATGTTTTGGGCTGAATGCCATATTTAGGCCTCGTGCCAACTATTTTGGACCCTTAGGGGATTTTTACTATTATTCCTCACTTTTTTGAATTTATACTTGTACTCAGTCATGTCATATTCTACTATTTTCATAACTCAACCATGTTTACTTTGTTTTGACATCTTAAATGATATTTTGCGCTGAGCATCATATTTTACTGTGCCAGAGTGGCTTTTAGAGATTTTTGATTGAGTAAGGCCGAGGGCCTGTGTTGTGAGGTTAATATGGGATCGAGTTGTGCGCCGTAGAGATATTGTGTTGATTCATGATTATGAGGCCGATGGCCTGAGTTGTACGCCACAAGGTGGCTTGATATGAGGCTGAGAGCCTGTTTGAATATGCCACGAGATGGATTGTTATTGTGCTTAGGCCGTAAGGGGCCCCTCCCGGAGTTTGTACACCCCCTGTGAGCGTGGGTACCCGGTGTGAGATGTGTTATAGCGCAAGGGGCTGATGTTGTTCCATGCTATTGCCTGAGGGGCCGATACGAGTGATTGTGAGATAGCCCGAGGGGCTAATTCTGTTGGCACTTTGCCCGAGGGGCTGCTTTTATGTGTTTATCTTTTCTCACTGCTTTTCATTCACTCGTTTAACTGTTAAAAGATGTTTTAAAGAAGCTTATACTGAACTAAGGTGTTTTTATAAGTTTTCACTGTTTTATTGCATTGTTTTGGTTTTACATTGCCTCTTTGTAGCATTTTGTTGTGTTTTACGTGTTTTCTTATCTCTCTGCTACCTTTACTTTTATTACTCACTGAGTTGGCATACTCATATTACTCCCTGCACCCTGTGTGCAGATTCAGGAGCTTTGGAACCCGCTAGTGAGGGTTGATTGCTTCCAGCATGCTGTTCGGAGTTTACTAGGTAGCTGTTTGGCGTTCGTAGTCCAGTGTTTCTCCTTCCTATCTTTATTTCCTTGTGCTAGACTTGTACTAGACTTTGTAACTTTTCGTACTCTTAGACGGATGTTTTAGATGCTCATGACTGGTGACACCCTGATGTCGGGCTGTGTTTATTTCCGCACTTGTTCTATTTTATTCTATTTTGGGGTTTATCACTTGTTAATGACTTAAATTGAATTATTACAACTGTTTAAATGGATTGGGGGTTTGTGTCGGCTAGCCTTGTTTCCAGCTGCAACAAGGTTACGCGATCGCAGAAGGATGAACGCGATATGATTAATGGCTACAAGCATGGATACACGGGGAATTACATTCAAGTAACGATTCAATGTATTTCACAATTTTACGAGTATGAGCGAGCTTATGTTTATTAGCCTCGGGTAATATTTCTATATTAGCTTCTTCTGAAGACTAACAAGACTTCCTAATTGAATTTTCTCTAAAATAATTTAGAGATTAAGCACACCTAAATATGGCTACAAGTAGTTCAATCCTATCCCTAGGTAGAATCTATAAAATAAGAGTTATAGCCTCAAGTTCTTGTTAATTAATCTTTCCCAACCCCAAATAATCTTTCTCAAAATTAATTCGAAGTTAATGGGCAAGTCCTAGGGTTAGCTAATCCCTTTGGAAACATTAAAGGACAAGAATAATTAAAGAAATAATAACTCACTTCATAAAAGATAAAAATCATTCAATACAAAAGCACAAAAAGATATTTAATCCACATTTTAAATATGAATATTTCCATAAACAAGATTCAAGTGTTGGAAAAAATACTACACACTTAGATGTACAATACAAATCAAGGAAATAAAGAAATGAACATAAATGGATAAGAAATTCTCAACCAAAAAAATTATTTGTGATAATGAGGCAAATTTTGAAGCTTTAGTGTCATGACTTCGTTGCTACTTTGATTAATATGGTGTTTGATCACTTGAATGAAAATGAAATTTGTGAGAAATTGTTGGCGATTAATATGCTTTGGATTAATTGTTAGTACCAATCGAAGTCACTAGATTGTGTTTAATTTGAACCTTTTTTTACTTGAAATGATGTTTGGCATGTCATTGAGCTTAATTGATGATTTTATTGAAGGATGCCCTTAGTTATTGTAGTATAGTGGTAAGTTTTCCTGCCTGTCACGCGGATGACCCGAGTTCGTTCCCCGGCAACGGCGCCAATTTTGATAACGTTCAAATCTACTATTAAAAAGTAAATGGACACGGTCGCATGCAATATAATTTACCCAACTATGAGTCGGGGTCGAATCCCACAGAGAACAATATGTAGGCGATAAGGAATGTAAGAGAATTATCACTTGTTATGCAATGTCGAACACTTAGAAGGGTGATTGTGAAAATATTATAGCTAAATGAGGAAATATAAACTAACCTAGAAAGCAAGTGAAATGATCAGTGGATACAAGCATGGATACACGTGGAATTACACTCAAGTAAAGATCCAATGTATTTCACGATTTTACAAGTATGAGCGAGTTTATGTTAATTAGCCTTGGGTAATATTTCTATATTAGCTTCTTCCGAAGGCTAACAAGACGTCCTAACTGAATTATCCCTAAAATAATTAAGAGATTTAGTACACCCGAATATGGCTATAAGTAGTTCAATCCTATCTCTAAGTAGAATCTATAAAATGAGGGTTAAACCCTCAAGTTCTTGTTAATTAATCTTTCCCATCCTCAAATAATCCTTCCTAAAATTAATTCAAAGTTAATGGGTGAGTCCTAGGTTAGATAATATCTGTGGAAACATTAAAGAACAAGAATAATTAAAGAAATATTAACTCACTTCATAAAAGATAAAAATCATCCAATACATAAGCATAAGAAGATATTTAATCCACGCTTTAAATATGAATATTTCCATAAACAAGATTCAAGTGTTGGAAAAAATACTACACACTTAGATATACAAAACAAAGTAAGGAAATGAAGAAATGAACATAAATGGGTAAGAAGTTCTCAACCAAAAGCTTCAAATCTTCTAGACGCAAGTGTGTGTGCAAGAACCCTAGCTTCCAAACTTGTTCTCTCTAGTCTTAAGACTAAAAATAAGCCAAAGATATTTTATGAATGAGCTGGTTTGTATATTAAATGGTTTAGGGTCAAAATTATGAAATTCCAAAACTGTCAAGTTTTTCCGCCCAGTTTCTTCTTTGCGTTCGCGATCAACGGTTCGCGTTCGTGAAAGTTTGTTTCCTTCAGCTTTGTGTTCGCGATGGTCCCTTTGCGTTCACGAAGGTTTAAGTTTTGCTGCTGCGCTTTTGCAATATATCCTTCGCGTTTGCGAAGGTCTGGCTTGCTGCTGCTTCGCGTTCGCATTACACCTTCGCGAAATCACTGAGCAGACTTCCATTGTCCATTTTATCTCCTTTTTGACTCATTTTCACTTGGTTTCTTCATCATCACTTCTAAATCACATACAACCTATAAAATTGAAGTAAATGACATTAAACACACGATTTTATCAACCAAATATAGCAAAAATCTAAGTTTAAAGACGAGATAAGTTGGTAAGATACCCACTTATCACTATGGTCTTATGTGATTCATCCTCGGGGCAGGGTACGACAAAATGGTTTCTAAGAAGTGGTTGTCAGAGATGGCGGAGTGTAGCAGTTTTAGAATCGAATCAATGTTTCGAATGTTGATTGCTCGAGAAAGATGATCTTCAAGAAGGCTTAGAGTTGGTAGCAAATATATCAGTTCAGGTACTACAGAGATGAATTTCGATTTGAGGCAGTAATTGGGCAACAAAGGATTAGGAAGGACATGGTGGGAGGTATCTCACGGTGGGTTAATTATTAGCAAGTCAAGTGTGGACAACAGAGGCCGAGAAGTTGCTTAAGGAGATAGCTTAACCCAAGGTGGGAATGGTAGAGTGGCATATGTATTCTGTGGTAGGATAACCACACGCCTTGAGAAACGTTTAGAGAAATTTGGGGATTATGGTGGACAATGAATTGGTCTGCAAATTTTATTTGTAATGGTGGCTACTAACTGAGGGAGATTGATTATGGCAGGAAGGGGTTTGCTTGAAATGAAGAGGGGTGTGAGAACTTGATTATCATTTTTGATGTAGCATGACCTTGAGTTTGGAATGTATGGTCAGACTTTCAGTTGATGTCAATGGGGAATGAGCAGATGCTTTTAGGTAGTGGACGAGCATGGGCTCAGGAGGGTTTACTGATTTCGTAGTAGTTGTACCCAGTGCAACGTCATTGGAAAATGTTGGTGTGGAAATTTCACAGGTGGGTTATCTCTTGTGAGCAGGTCAGTGGTTGTGTAATTTCTGATGAAGCTTCTACGAGGAGTTCTACTTACTACCCAGCGGGAGGTTGAATAGTCATTTGTGGCTAATAATCCGGGATGGTTTATGAAGATTTTAACAAGAGATTTCGAGAGATTTGGCAGGTTGACTATGCAAGCGCATGGTAATTGAGAAGGAGGAATCCTTGTGGGTTCTACATCATGTGATGGTAGCTTAAAGCTAAGTGGGGGAGCCCACTGTCTATGATTGGATCGTGTGGTTGTCTGCTTGTGCGGTTACTATCGGTGCATTGATTGATCAATTATGACTAAGAAAAAGAAAATATCAGGGGTAATTCGGTCAAACAATGTGTTATATTTCGCTCTATCAATTCATTTCGGATTTTGGGAAGACTCGGAGTTTATGCTTCTTGAGGATGTGATGTACAAGGAAAAGAATTTAGTCGGTTACTTCTTTGAGAGGGTGTTCATGCGCCAGAAGAGTGTTGAAGTTTTGTTATATTTGGAACCAGGTCAGAGTGGGTGACTCTCAACAACGGTCCTAGTGGGTTCAGGAATTAAAGTGCAGTGCCTAAGGATTTCGGGTCTGTTGTGCGGTTAAGATCGAATTTTTCCAGTGCATTATGAAAGGGACTCTGAATGTTCTATGCTATCATTGGGTTTACAGTGCAGTATTGGAGGAAAGAGGGAAATAGCTTCAGATTCGTAGAACATCTTGCAGAATTGGTGTACCTGTTTGAGATGTTATTGTGCATTTGAGGATATTACGAGATGGTTCATGGGTGTTGAGACGATGTGGTTTCGTGATTCGGGTCACTGGGTCTACGGTGCAGTATTGGATGAATGTGGATTGAGTTCGTTATGTTTTCGAATGGAGCTATTATTATTTCTAAGGCAAGTCAAGAGTAAATTGGAAGAAGTTGGTTCAGTTAGTAATGGTTGAATCTGCATAATTGTGGCAATGATCAGTTCTTTCAGTGTGTGAAGTTATACATGTGGTTCGTGGTTGTACGTGCGGGCTTGACAGCTACCATAATCTGATTGATTTGGGAGGTGTTTCATTCAAATGGCCTTGTTGTGTAAATGGATCCCGAAAAGCTATGGCGGTTTAGACCACGTCCTGAGGGTTTGTATTCTCTGCGGTTATAGTAATTTAGTTGTGTGTTGCAAGGGTTCTTCTGAAATGAGTGAAGTGTAAGGTTTCTAACGAATGAAGTGCTTATTCTACATGTAGTTAGGGGTTATGATGAATTCTTGTACTCTCGTATTGCAGCGTGATAGGTGTAGTGAGCGGTATGGGAATGGAAAGTTGAGGATCAAGGTTGCGTCTTGGTGTTGATAAGAATGTCACGAGCTCGGATGGGTAGGGGAGAATTTTGATGTTCAGAGTAAGCTGACATTTTCTTTGGTGTCACCTAAAAACGGTGTCCTATGTAAGAGGCTTTTTGTATTGATTTGTGGATTCTCGATTTGCTTTATAGAATTAGTAGGGTTGGTTGTATGGAGGTACAAACTTTGCTACCTGGTATGGAAAGTCATGGGAGCGTATCCCAAGGAGAAATTTGTATAAGTGTGACATGTTAGTCACTTGGCTGTTAAAGATAAAAACCAAGTGTAAGATTTCGGTACTATCTCTGCTGTGAGAGTTTATGCCTGAAAGGTGCTCTAGTCATTTGGTTGTGGACTGTGGGAGTTTGGTCTGGAGTGGACGGCTTCTCATGTGTGTCATGAATAGGGCCATTATGGATCCTTGGAAGGTTGGTGGCCCTATATGGTATGATCAGAATCGGCTTGAGGTCGATTGTTAGGTATAATGTGAATGTGTTCTCTACATCAGGTCAATGTGTTCATTCAGCATACCATTGCTGTGGAGGAGTCTTCGAGCGTTGGATGTTATTTCCGTTGTCAGCTATTCCATGTAATACTCTATTATGCCATGCGGGGTGTGAGATATCTTGAATATTCGCACTTGTGTTGTGATCCCCTATAGCTTATGGTGTTATATGAGTAGGATGGCTCTCGAGGTGCAAGCCATTTATTTCACCTTAGTCGTGCTTGGGTTGTTGTAGAATATGGCTCTGTCTATCTCCCCAGGATTTGTATTATGCGTTTGGTGTGCTCGTGGTCGATATTCGGGCATTTCGTAAGTATAAGCATTGCGGCTTGATGTGTTTTCTTCCCGATTGTTATGTGCGGATCAGGTGGCACGCCATCGCGGGCATGTTATGTGGATCGGGTTGCACACCGCAATATTGTCATGTTTGGAGCGGGTTGCACTCCACAACAGTGTCATATTGGATTGGGTTGCACGTTGTAACAGTAAGATGTTGAGCATAATTCCTTGAACGTATTTTGTGTACCTTGTTTTTCATCGCTGAGGTAGGTTCATAGCATCTATTCGACCATTTTATTTGTTACCCAGGCTGGGTAACTCCCTGACAGAGTTTGTTCTTCCTTTTGAGTTATATTCGAGTTGAAGCTTGTTAGAGCTTTGATGGTGCTGCATAAGATTTTAGACGGTATTTGAGGTGACTTATTGCCCGGGCAGCTTGTACTGGGTGAGACGAGATTATTGGACCTGGGATCAGTGTGATCGGAGTGACGTAGGGTATGTTAAAGAGCAAATATTGCTTTTCAAATCAGAATGAGGTAATGGTTCTTGTACGGAAAATAGACTCCATGAATTGTTGATTCGGTAGGTGGTTATGGGTTTCTACACATCTCTTTCATCGTGGCAGTATTACGAGAGTTGGAGCAGAGCTTACATGTGTTATAAGGCGTATTGTGGGCATCGAATTTGTGAAATTACAGCTATTGTGGTCGGAGGATGTTATTATGGGCAAACAACTTATGTAGTACATGGTGTGATTTAAACATAGGTGCATGATCATGTTTTGGAATATTGTCTGGTGATTGATGTGGTGTTCGTATGTTATAATCGGGCCTCGTGGAAAATTCTGGTTATTGGAATTTGGTTCTTAAGCTTCTTAGCTAGGGTTATAGGGAGGATATTCAATCTGGCTCGAGCTATGTGCTCACATGGGTTGTGGTGGCACGGGTATGTGCACGAGGTGTCAAACAGTGATTTGGAACAACTCCGAAATAGTTTTTGGCACGTTCGAGGACAAACGTATGTTTAAATGGGGGAGAATTTAACAACCCAACCGGTAGTTTTTAGCTCTAGCGCATCGTTAGCGGATCGAGGCCTTGAGTAGCTTCACTTCATGTTTTATGACTTGTACGCGTAGTCAGAATCGAATTTCGGGATATAAAATTCTAATTTCGGGAGCTTTATGTTGGAAGAATTGACTAAGGTTTGACTTTTTTTGTAAACAACCTCGGAATTGGAATTTGAAAGTTGCAATAGGTTCGTATAATGATTTCGGACGTAGGCGTGTGTTCGGGTTGAGTATCGGGTGGTCTGGGAGCATTTTGGCGCTTATTATGGAAAGTTGGCATTTTGGAAGTTCTAGAATTTCATAAATTTGGTTTGAAGTGGATTTTGATGTTATCAATGTCCGTTTGGAGATTCGATCCTTGGAATAGGTTTGTATCATGATTTGTGACTTGTGCGTAAAATTTAGCGTCATTACGAAATGTTTAAGTGTAATTCGGACGCGTTCAATGAAGTTTGAATGTTTGAAAATTTAAAGAAAGGTTTCGATAGTCGATTCATGATTTTTATGTTGTTCGAACTGAATTGTGGTTTCGACTAAGTTTGTATCGAGATTTGGGATGTGTTGGTATGTTTTCATGGGGTCCCGTGGGCCTCGTGTTTGAAACGGATTGAAATCGAATTGAAATTTGATTTTAGAAAATAACGAAGAGTGCTGAAGTCTGGTTTTATCTCACCTGTGGTTGTTTTCTCTCAAGTGCGAGGGAGATCGTCTCAAAAGCGGAGAAGTCCATCCAAGGGAAAGGCCGCAGGTGCTAAGCTTTGGCCGCATATGCACAAGCACAGAAGCGAAACGTGAAGCACAAAAGTAGGAGAAGGAGCAGGAGCGGAAGAGGCTCGCACATGCGATGTTGAAGAAGCGGGAAATGTTTCTGCATGTGCGAGGCATCGTGTTTGGGTAATTTTCCGGATAAGTGTAGGTGTGGTCGCAAAAGCGACGCCGCAAGTGAGGCATTTTGGCCGCCGGTGCGAGATTATCGCTGGGTTGAAGGGTTCTTTAAATCAAGACTTAGCTCTTATTTCTCCAATTTTCCACTTGGATGGCCGAATTTGGGAAGATATTTTGAGGAGATTTTCATCAAGCAATACAAGGTAAGTGATTCCCACTTGTTGTAAGTTAAATACACGAGTTGTATATGGATTTAAACATGGAACTTTGTGGAAATTTTGGGATTTTGAAAAGAAACCTAGAAATTATATTTTTTGATTTTGACCATGAAATTGGACATGGAATTTGGGATAAACCATATATTTGAGTTCGTAATGTTATGGGTAAAGTTAATCTTCAAGAATTTGTGAAACCTGGGCACGTGGGCCCGAGTGTTAGATTTTGTTGACTTTTCAAGTGGAGTTGAGAATCATTATAAATTGTTAAATTATATGTATTGGAGTATATTTTGATGGAGTTGTACATTGTTTGACTTAGTTTCGGATTGTTTGGCTTTGAATTGAAGAGTTAGAGAGGCGTTGGAGCCGATTTTGGAAATTTAGAGCGAAGTAAGTCTCTTGTCTAACCTTGTGAAGGGAAAACTACCCCTTAGGTGATAACCCTGTTGTGTTTCACATCTGCTTAAAATTTATCATATTTTTTATTGGACGTCTAGTAAGTGTTGATGTCGACCCCTTGTCACTAATTCTCTGGAGTTAAGCTAGATACTCACTGGGTATATGTTTATTTACGTACTCATGTTGCCCTTATGCACTAAATGTGCAGGAACTGACAGGTTTATTTGGTGGTCACCTTGGTGCATAGGCGCAGCTGTTGAGGGGACTTCATGGTGAGCTGCAAATTCCAGGCTATGTATCGCAGCCCTTAGAGTCTCCATCGTATTTGTTACTTTGTCCTGTCTTATTTACATTCCAGATAGATGTTGTATTATTATTATACTCCTTAGTAAATGCTCATGCACTTGTAACACCGGGTTTTGGGATATTCTAGTTGATGACTACGGATTTGTATACTATTTTCACCTTTTATTTCCTTTTTCAGACTACTAGTTATGTACGTACCCATGATTTTAGAGGTGTAAACCTCCTTACTTAACTAAATATATGATTTTGAAATTAATAAAATGAATAATTAAGTTGTTAGTTCATTATTGGCTTGCCTAAGGGCGATGTTGGGCACCATCGCAACCTATAGTGGGTTTTGAGTCGTGATAGCTGCTAACGCCTCACTGATGGTATTTCTTGGCAAACTTACTCCACTCAAAAACTTGACCAAATCATCCTTATAACTATCGGAGCTCATCAATAGATCCATAATTGATATGTGAGTGGGGGTCTTCCTCAACTATTCTTCCACGTAATATTCTTTGACTGGCATCTTCCTCCAATACTCTGCCGCCTCGGCATTCGTTATGTTTATTCTTTGGTTCTATTCTCTACTTGGGTTCCCTTTGTTCACCTCTTCTATAGTGTAACACCTTCCTGACCTGGTCATCCCGTGACTAGTAGTGGAGTATATCATTTTACCCTTTCCTTTCTGCTAGTATGTCCATGGAAATATTTTGTATTCTTGCCTCTCCTCTTTTCTGACGGCGGTGGTGGAAAGTTGTTGGTATGTTTGGACCATTATCAGAGGTTTCAACTGTACGGTAATCAATGGAGTCTTTCGAGATGGAACTCTTGCAGCCTCGCATTTCTAATTATGATGATGGTCCCCTTCAGATCATAATCCTCATCAAATGCAATCATGTTAGGTACTTGATTCCTATGGTTTGGCAGTGGGTAACGATTCACATTCGGCAGAGCTAGGGTATATTGGATGGCTCCACTCATGATTAGTAGCTCAATTTCATTCTTCAGTCTGAAGCAATCCTCAGTATCATGCCCAGGAACACCCGAATGGGAGGCATAATGCTTGGTTGCATCAAAGTATTTGGAAGGTTGATCGGGAATTCTCCCTTCCACTGGGTATATCAAACCGGCTCTCTTCAATCTTTCAAACAATTGGCTAAGAGTTTGGTGATTGGACTGTAGTTTCTGGGATTTCTTTTTTAAAAGTTTGAGCATGGTCGTGGTGCATAGGTGCGTCGATTTTAATGGGTGGTTGTTTGGACTGGAGCGTATGGTCGTGGTGGGTTTAGATTTATGTGTGTTCAGGGTATGTTATATTGAGGATGGGTATTATAGTATGGGTTAGGTGTCGTATACTAGAGTATATATGGGTTGGTGTGAAGAATGTGTATTCATGGGTATGAGTTGTTTCTATGAGGAAAACTAGACTAATAGTAAGGGAGAATTGTAGCTACTTCCTCCTTCTTCTTCTTCCCACTGCCTATAGAACCAGATTATATTGCCTTGCTGGCAGATTGTAGCACGGTCATCGACTGTATCTTGCCTGATTTGATTCCTTCTTCCAAAAAGTCTCCCAGCTTGGGAAATTTCTGACCCATCATACCTATTATCTTTCCAAAGTAAATCCCTTCTTTGGCCCTGATGAAATACTTGGTTAGTTTATTATCGTCCAGTGGGGGTTGGGTCATGGCAGCCTCCAACCTCCAGAGGCGGGCATACTCCTAAAATGACTCTGATAGTTTCTTCTACAAATTTACTAAGGCGAACCTGTCTAGAGTGATTTTGGTATTAAACCAAAAACGGTTCGTAAAATCCTCTGCCATGTCTTTCCACTCTCTCCAATTCCTGGGATCTTGGTGGATATACCAAGTAAGCATTTCTCATGTCAGGCTCCTTATAAACAACTTCATTCTCAACTTTTCATTTCTTCTTACCCCGACCAACTTGTCATAGTAGGCCCTCAAATGTGTGTGGGGATCACTCGTTCCATCAAAGATGTCGAACTTTGGAGGCTTATAACCTAAGGGCATGTCAACATCGGGCAATGAAATTTCCAGGTTGCTCGAGGAGTCAGGCAATGCCCTTCGAGGAGTCAGGCTCTCTCTCCCTCAAGTAACCTGGAGATTCTTCATTTGTTTTCTCAATACTCGCAATTGTTCTAGAAATGACTCCTCTTCCTTATACTTGCCTCTTTCTCTACCTCGGCATATTGATCGATCTTATATGACACTCTAACCGTGACTGGCGTTGTAAAGGTTGGTTCTGAAGTGGCATATACAGGAGGAACATATTGCTCATATGTGGCGGTGTGTGCTGCAGGTATGTGTTGGGTCTTATTTTTGGCAAAAGTGACATTGTCATGAGGAGGGGTATGAATTAAGTTGTTGGTGGCTAGTGGGTATTGTGGTGTCTGGACATAATTTTTGACATATGGGGTATGTATAGTGGTATTTGATGGATTTGCGGGGGTTATTAGTGGTAAAACTTAGGTTGTGGGATTTGTAGTGACTGCGGTTAGGGTACTGTTTGTTTGTCGGGTAGTTAAAGGGAAATGATCAGGGATTGAGTCTAATGAGGGGAAGCGGGGTGGTTGCGGAATCATAGTTACATCCAAGGGTGCTAGCTCCTGGATATGTTGTACTTCTTCTCTTAGTGATTCTAGTTCATGCGCCATTCTGGCAACGTGCTTATCATTTTGGATATCATCCTTTTCCCCCGATTGCCCTGGGTTGTCGGCTATTACTAAAGCATTTTTGGTTGGGTCATCGATTTTAGACATCATTCCCTTTGATCTCAGATTGTACGGTGGTTCAGCTAATTTTATGTGTCAACACAAACCAACCTCTATTTTTTGGGAATAACAATAAAGAAATAAGGTGAGAAAAAAGGAAAATGTAGAGACGTTAGTCTCATAGATTAGAAAAATATAAACATACATGGCAGTCAGTTCATGTATTCAAATAAATGCACTTCTAAGATGCGTAGGGACCTCTTTGCTAAAGGTAGGCCTATGTCACAAATGTTTGACGAACACATAGATTTTGACACATTTATATCTTGAGCAAACTTTGGTTTTTCATTGATAGGCTTTGGATTACAGTAGGCGGGAGCAATGGTTACAACATTGTCTTTCAATATTCACAAGATTACATGGGCTTACAGGCTTACCCTTAGGGAAATGAAAAAGGGTACAAGATAAAGGGAAATCACCCAGCCACTAATAATCATCCCCAAAGTCACCACCCAAGCTTTCTTCTTCAAGATCCTCGATGTACTCAGACTCTTCTTCAGGATACTCTTCCAGCTCTATTTCTGATTCAATCTGTATGCACTCAATCACCTGATCATTGTCCTATGGAAGTGGCAACATATGGTCGACCAACCCTGTTACCACTTGCCAATGCATGGCGGTGGTGACAAGATAGTGAGGCAAAATCCTGTGATATATTTGTAGATACGCTGCTGAATCCTCTAGCCCGATCAATCCTTCTCTTCTCGGTCGAGCAAACTCATCCTCCTCATTGATCTATACGAAGTATTCAGGGGTGTGCCAGGAATTCTGACCCGTTGGCATCATGATCAAGTCATTCCATTCATCTTGAAGTCTCCTCACCCTTGGGATCAGGATTTGTCCATTGTAATCATCTTCATATAGAGTTATCCTCGACCAGAGGGGTACGTCTTGGATTAAACTAAATTGACTTAGAACCTGCAGGGGTGCACGGTTGAATACCTTCAAGTTCCACTAGCTCGATGAAGTATTTTCTAGTGGTCCTCAGAATTGTCTTGCCACTTAACCATGAAAGCTTCCAATTCACCCATTCTCCACATCGATGGGTCATTATGTCTATCTATTCTGCTTGCTCGTGCGGTGAGACCCAGTGCCTCATCCTCTCATTGTGACTCCTGATCATGTTGTTTATGCCCCCAAAATAGTCGATGGTTTCTTCCCTCAGAAAGAAGTGTTTTGTGGCACATATTTGGAGCAGTAAGTTGCAGCCTTTGAAAAAGTCATATCCCTTGGAATATGCTAACAGTGCTCTGAATGTCTCTGCTAATATCTTGGGGACTAGGGTGACTTGGAGATTTTTCTGAAAAGTTACCAAGACTAGGGGCAACAAGTTGATGTTGATTCGTCCTTTCTTTTGGGGGAAGACTAGTAATCCCGATAATGGCAGAGAGAAGTTTAAGGGATGGAGACTCTCCCAGGTCGCTTGATCGCATTGAAACTCCTTCATATGCCACTCGTAACTTTCTCGGTGTCCGAACCAGTCGAACAGTTGGTCCAAGATCGCCTAACCGTCCTTAATGTTTCTCAGAATCCTATTGTTTGTCAGACCCAATGCGTAAAGAAACTTGTGGTCGGGCATGACAACTGGCAGTATCAATTTTCTCTTGGAAAATGGCAACTCTGTGAAGCTGGTGACATCCTCCAATGTTGGTGTCAATTTAGAGTCGACGTACTTGAAAACTACCTTAGCTGGGTCCCAGAATTCTATCAGCAATCTAGTAAGGACTTTGTCGTCCTGAATGTTCATCAAAGCAGTCAATGCTCCTAAGTTCGTTCTAATCTTATCTCCATGATCTCGGAGAACATTTCTCCACCACTACTTCATCTTGTGTGGTGCACCCATGACTATATTGATTTCGGGAGGTTGTGGTTAATTTTCATTCTAGAGAGGTGAAATGGATTTAGTAATTGAAATTAAGGTAGATTTCTGAATCGTGAGTTGATACCAAGGACCGACTCACCTATGGTTTATGCAATATGACTTATGTTTGCTAAAGTAAAGTGTTTCTTAATTTTGGAGTTGGGATGAATACTACGAGATGCTATGTAAGTTGACCCGGCAAAGTCGTTCTCTGAAACTAGAGAATTTTGAAAGAAGGTTCGAAGGGGTGTAAAAGAAACCCTTGCATGCCATTATGTGTGATATTGTACGGACAAGACTTGATAAGAAAGGATGTGATGACAATGTATAAAAGTAGTAACAGATAGTTGGGATAATAATAATAATAATAATAATATTAAAGCAGGTGAATGAGTAAACACTAAATAGGTAAGTAAGACAAGTAAGCACATTTGCAAAGCTAAGCACAGTTAAAGTAGTATATAAGCAAATATCCCAAAATTCCAAATCTAGTCTAAGTTTGGTAAGGTCAGAACCTAAGTGTAAAATCCCTAGCAGAGTCGTCAAGTTGTTTCACCCTATTTTGCACAAGTCAAAACAAGATTCAACTAGCGGTTTCCCTATTGTTAACAAAAAAAAAGAGTCGTCACCTAATATTTAAAGGTATACTAGGATAGCTATTTTTTTATTAGATTATTGTCCTATTGGTCTACTAACCAGTGAAATTTGGGTAAGAGTTCTTGTTCTTTTAAGGGAAAGGTGTTAGCCACCCCTCAAAATCTACCTGAGGTAGCTTCTTAGCTTTAAGCTAGGTTTTGAGGTGGCATATGTGCATGTGTTGTGCTGTTGATTGTTGTGTTGTGAATGAGATGTGTATGCGGTGACATAAAAGTGTTGCACCCTATTTTGCACGAGTGAAAACAAGATTCAACTAATAGTTTCCCTGTTGTTGACAAAAAAGAGAGTCGCCACCTAATATTGAAGGTATACTAGGGTACCAATTTGTTTACTAGATTATTTTCCTATTGGTTTACTAACCGGTGAGATTTGGGTAAGGGTTCTTGTTCTTTTAAGGGAAAGGTGTTAGGCACCCCATAAAATCTACCTGAGGTATCTCCTTAGGACTTGGACCAAATTTAGGGAAGTAAATGTCTATATTCTGCTTAGTTCAATGCTTTAAAGTTTGAAACTTTTCTAAGTCCTATTTTGAAATCTACTTGTTTTTGGTAGAGGGATTATATATGTACTTTGACAAGAGAGTATAGGTTTCATATGTTTATAAAAAATGTTTTTGCCTAAAGAGTTAAAAGAAGCTTTGTAAGGAAAAAGGTTGGAATATTTTGTCTCTAGCCGCATAACTTAATGAGTTGAAGGTCATATATGTATTTTCCTAAAGTGGTATAGATATACCTTTGAGACTTGATTTGGAATTGTTTTTTGGAACTCATTTTAATTGGTAATCTCAAAACCGTATCTTTTTTTTATTTTGAAAAGTCAGCCTTGTGTATACTCCGTCGATTCTGGTTTATTAAGGAAAAGTTTTCTCATTTGCAAATTTGTTTCAGATCATCAAAAGACTCATTAAAAGTCAGTTACCGTTAATCATAGATATCACGACCCAATTCCCATTATAGACCCTGAAGGCGCCCAATATCATCGTTAGGCAAGCCAACGGTGAACTCTGAAATTAATTATTTATTTTATTACTTTTGAAATCATGAATTTTAATAAATAAATCTATGCATTAAAAATCATGGTACATACAATTGGTAAAATATAAAATAAGTGTGACAGTGTTAATCAAAACCACAAACAATTATTAGAATATCCCAAAACCCGGTGTCACAAATGCATGAGCATCTAATATGAAGTACAATATGTCACGACCCGGATTTCTCACCCTCGGGAGTCGTAATGGCGCCTACTACTGTGAGCTAGGCAAGCCAATTACGTGAACAATTTACCTTTTTACCCATTTTATATCCATTAACAATTTCGAAGTAATAACATTTAAACAACGGAATTTAACATAAGCGGAAGAAAAAGCAATAAGCTAGCTGAACATGAATCCAACAAAACTATTTGAGTCTCGACTATCCAGAAATAGTGTCACAGTTTCACAGATGGTCTAAGAATACTACAATTAAAGGTCTGAAAGGAATAAATATAACACTGTCTCTGGAAATACATGAAAGAAAAAGGAATAGTAGATAGAAGGAGACGTCAAGGCCTACGGACGCCTGCAGGGCTACCTCGGGTCTCCTGATGAGCAAGAATAAGTAATCCCACTATGGTCCGAAGTCTACAACACTGGGGTCTGCACAAAAGAGTGCAGAGTGTAGTATTAGCACAACCAACCCCATGTGCTGGTAAATGCCTAGCCTAACCTCGGTGAAGTAGTGATGAGGCTAGGACCAGACTACCAAATAAACATGTGAAATTTAACTATATACATCGAAAAAGAAGTATAGAAAGAAACAGTTATATACAGTCAAGTATGGGAGGGGGAAAACATGCTGCGGGAAACATCGAATAGTAACAGAAGAGCAACAAATAAGTATGAGGTTCACCATAGTTCAATTGAAAATAGGAAGGGGAAATCATGCTACAGGGTACAACAAGTATCAACTGGAAACCAGCAATTTAGTGTAGAGAAACTGTAACACAGTTATCAATAAAAATTAGAAAATCAAAGACAAGTGCATGTCATCACCCTTCGTGCTTTTACTCTCTCTCTCACCAAAACAATACACGGCGTCCCTTTGTGCTTTAACACTCTCTCACCAAATCAATACACGGCATCACCCTTCGTGTTTTATGCTCTTCCTTGCCCAAACAACAATCACAAGGCAAATAGGGTAAGGGAATCTATAACCTCGAAGTAAAATCAAGTGACAACAGAAAATCAGTAAATAAACGTAAAGGACAACATAACTCAATTATCAGCAAGAATTAGGAAAAATCAAGGACAAGTGCACGGCATCACCCTTCGTGCTTTTACTCTCGTCCTCATCATAAGAATCAATACAATAGGCAAGGAATGGTACATCGTGCGGCGCGGCATCACCCTTCGTGCTTTACACTCTTTCCTCAACATGAAATCAATATAATAGGCACGGAATGGTACATCGTGCGGCACGGCATCACCCTTCGTGCTTTACTATCTTTCCTCACAAAAACAATGCACGACATCACCCTTCATGCTTTAACTCTCTTCCTCACCCAAACAACAATCACAAACAATAGGGCAAGGGAATAAATGAAATTTGCAGTAAGAATCCCGGCAAAGGAACAACATCAATAACATCAACATCCAGGCAAGGGAGATAACAAATAAATCAACAATAGCCCAGCAAGGGTGACAACATAATGATCTCTTCTCTTTCTCACTTTTACTTTACAATTCACTTCACAACGTGAGTCAATGCTCTAGAGGTCCAATTATCACTTATACTTTTACAATTCATTATACAACTTGAGCCAATGCTCTTCAATGCTCATAGGTCACAAATCCCTCCACAAACTTTATACAAAAATTAGAAACCACCACTAAGGCATGAAAGATACAACAAAGTCATGATAATCACAATATAAAGACTCACGGGCATGATAGACACCAACGTATAGAAACTCGTCACCATGCCTATACGTCGTACTCAACAATTACCACATAGCAAATAGGACTCAACTACTAATCCCTCAAGCTAAGGTTAGACCAAACACTTACCTCGATTCCACGAACACAATTCACGATTCAATTATAGCTTTACCCCTTGATTCCACCACCAATTCGCTCGTATCTAGTCACAAGTTACTTAATTACATCAATAAACGCTAAATGAATCAATTTGAATGCATGAAAATGAGTTTTCTAAAGTTTTACCCCAAATGTCAAAAATCGCCCCTGGCCCACATGGTCAAAACCCGAGGTTCGAACCAAAATTCGATTACCCATTCCCCTACGAACCCAAATATATAATTTGTTTTGAAATTGGACCTCAAATCGAGGTCCAAATACCCAATTTTTGAAAAACCTAGGTTCTACCAAAATCACCCAATTTCGCCCATGAAAATCATTGATTTTAAGTTGAAATCATGTTAAAAGATGTTAATGATTGAAGGAAATGAGTTAAAAATAACATACAATCGATTTGGAATAAGAGTTGTTCTTGAAAAATCGCCCAAAGGAGTTTGTGTTTTAAAAAGATGTGAAAAATAGGTTTAAAATCGTCCAAGTATAAAGTTGCAGGTCGTAGGTATGGGAAATGCGAACAAGGGTTTGCAATTGCGAACCCCGACCTCTGCTAAGCTGGGAAATGCAAAACAGGGTTAGCATTTGCGAACAGCTAGTCGCTTTTGTGACTTGGGAATTGCGACAACTTTATTGCATTTGCGACTCAACGCTGGGACAGGGATTTTCGCATTTGCGAGACTGAGCTGGCCCGGCTTCCTTCACATTTGCGATCAGCCACTCGTATTTGTGATATCGCATTTGCGAGCCAATGCGAAGCCTGCAGGCCTACTATGCACAACTGAAATCTGCAACTTTTCTATGTTCAAAATGCACTCTGTGGCCTATCCAAAACTCACCCGAGCCCTCGGGGCACCAAACCAAATATACACACAACCTCAAAAACATCCTATAGACTTATTTGTGTACTCATATCACCAAAATAACATCAGGAGCATCGAATTAAACCTCAAGATCGATGAAATTTCTCAAAACTAATTTAAACATCAAATTTGCATTTGAGGTCCGAATCACGCCAAACGGGTTTCGTTTCTTACCAAACTCTACCAACAACACATATAAATGATATTGAACCTGTACCGGGCTCTAGAACCATAATACAGGTCCGATACCACAGGTTTCACATAACATTTCACTTTCAAAAACCTTTATATTTTTCAGAAAACAATTTCTTTCAAATATTCACTTTTGGGGCTTGGGACCTCGGAATTCGATTCCGAGCATAAGCCCAAGTCCCATATTTTCCTACGGACCCTTCGGGATCGTCAAATCACGGGTCTGGGTTAGTTTACCTAAAATATTGACCGAAGTCAAATTAATTCATTTTATAGGCAAAATTTATCATTTTTCACAGATTTTCACATTTAGGCTTTCCGGCTATGCGCCGGACTGCGCATGTAAATTGAGGTGATGCTAAAAGAGGTTTTTAAGGTATCAGAATGTAGAATTTCATTTTAAAACAAGTGATGAACCTTTGGGTCATCACATTCTCCACCTCTAAAACAACCGTTCGTCTCGAACGGACAGAAGAAGGAAGTATCTGAGTCGGGGAAAAGATGGGGATAACAGCTCCGCATATCGGATTCGAACTCGGACTCCCAGGTCGATGCCTTAGGAGGCTGACCTCTCCACTGAACGCGAACAGAAGGAAAACTCTTCGATCTCAACTGACGAACTTGCCGGTCTAGAATAGCTACCGGCTCCTCCTCATAAGACAAGTCCTTGTCCAACTGGACAGTGCTGAAATCTAACACGTGGGATGGATCGCCGTGATATTTCCGAAGCATGGACACATGAAACACTAGATGCACAGCTGATAAGCTCGGCGGAATTGCAAGTCTATAAGCCACCTCTCCCACTCGATCAAGAATCTCAAACGGGCCAATGAACCTAGGGCTAAACTTTCCCTTCTTCCTAAATCTAATCACGTCCTTCATAGGTGATCTCGAAGCAATACCCGCTCACCGAACATGAATGCCAAAGCAAGAACCTTGCAGTCGGCATAACTCTTTTGCCTGGACTGAGCTGTACGAAGCCTATCCTGAATGATCCTGACCTTGTCCAAGGCATCCTGAACCAGATTCGTACCCAATAACTGAGCCTCTCCCGGCTCAAACCATCAAATCGGAGACAGACATTGCCTACCATATAAAGCCTCATACGGAGCCATCTGAATACTTGACCGGTAGTTGTTGTTGTAGGCAACTCTGCTAAAGATAAAAATTGATCCCACGAGCCTCCAAAGTCAATGACACAAGCCCGGAGCATATCCTTAAAAATCTAAATAGTCCGCTCGGACTGCCTATCTGTCTGAGGATGGAATGATATGCCAAATCCTCACTGAACTGCTCTCTAGAAATGGAAGGTAAACTGCGTACCTCGATCCGAAATGATAGACTCGGGCGCACCATGAATACAAACAATCTCCCGGATATAGATCTCAGCTAACCTCTCGTAAGAATAAGAGACTGCCACAGGAATAAAATGCGCTAACTTGGTCAGCCTATCAATAATAACCCACACTACATCGAACTTCCTCTGAGTCCGTGGGAGGCCAACAACAAAGTCCATAGTGATACACTCCCATTTCCACTCAGGAATCTTAATCTTTAGAAATTAACCACCGGGTCTCTGATGCTCGTACTTAACCTGCTAACAATTCAAACATCGAGCCACATATGCCACGATATCCTTCTTTATTCTCCGCCACCAATAATGTTACCGCAAATCCTGATACATCTTCGCGGCGCCCAGATGAATAGAGTACAAGGAACTATGGGCCTCCTCTAAAATCAACTCTCGAAGCCCATCCACATTAGGTACACAAACTCGACCCTGCAATCTCAAAACTCTATCATCACCTAAGGTAACCTGCTTGGCACCTCCTTGCTGCACCGTGTCTCTGAGGACACACAAATGGGGATCATCATACTGCCGATCTCGGATACGCTCCAATAATGAAGAGCGAGCGACTGTGTAAGCTAACACACGACTGGGCTCAAAAACATCCAACCTCATGAACTGATTGGCCAAAGCCTGAACATCCAAAGCAAGCGGTCTCTCGCCGACCGGAATATAAGCAAGACTGCCCATACTGGCTGACTTCCTACTCAAAGCATCGGCCACCACATTGACCTTTCCCGGGTGATATAAGATAGTGATATCATAATCTTTCAACAACTCCAACCACCTCCTCTACCTAAAATTCAACTCCTTTTGCTTGAACAAATACTGAAGACTCTTGTGATCCGTGAACACCTCACATGCCATGCCATACAGATAATGCCTCCAAATCTTCAACGCGTGAACAATGGTTGCCAACTCCAAATCATGAACCGGATAGTTCTTCTCATGAATCTTCAACTATCGCGAAGCATAGGCAATGACCTAGCTATCCTGCATCAACACTGCACCAAGTCCAATACGAGATGCATCACAATAGACTGTATAAGGCCCAGAAACTGTAGAGAATACCAACACTGGTGTCGTAGTCAGAGCTGTCTTGAGCTTATGAAAGCTCGCATCAGACTCATTCGACCATCTGAACTGGGCACCTTTCTGGGTCAACCTGGTCATCGGGGCTGCGATATATGAAAACCCCTCTACGAACCGATGATGGTAGCCTATCAATCCCAAGAAACTCTGAATTTTTGTAGCTGATGCTGGTCTAGGCCAGTTCTCGACTGCCTCAATCTTCTTGGGATCAACCTAGATACCTTTCGCTGATACAACATGACCCAGGAATGCGACTGAACTCAACCAGAACTCACACTTCGAGAACTTAGCATACAACTGACTATCCCTCAAGGTCTGAAGAACCACTCTAAGATGCTGCTCGTTCTCCTTCCGGCTGTAGGAATATATCAGAATATCATCAATGAAGACTATCATGAATGAATCCAAATAAGGCCTGAACACTCGGTTCATAAAATCCATAAAAATTGTTGGGGCATTTGTCAACCCGAATGACATCACCAAGAACTTATAATGCCCGTACCGATTGCGGAAAGTTGTCTTAGGGACATCGGATGCCCTAATCCTCAACTAATGGTAGCCAGATCTCAAGTCAATCTTCGAAAATACCTTGGCACCCTGAAGATGATCAAACAAATCATCAATCCTCGGCAATGGATACTTATTCTTGATTGTAACCTTGTTCAACTACCGGTAATCAATACACATTCTCATCGATCTGTCCTTCTTCTTAACAAACAACACCGGTGCACCCCAAGGTGAAACACTCGGCCTAATGAAACCCTTCTCAAGCAAGTCTTGCAACTGTTCCTTCAACTCCAGCGGGGCCATATGATACGGCGGAATAGAAATGGGCTGAGTGCCGGAGCCAAATCAATGCAAAAGTCAATATACCTGTCGGGTGGCATACCAGGCAGGTCTGAAGAAAATATCTCAGGAAACTCACGAACAACGGATACAGAATCAATAGAAGGAATCCCAGCACTAGAATCATGTACATATGCCAAATAGGCCAAACACCCCTTCTCAACCATACGATGAGCCTTCATATAAGAGATAACACTTCGAGTAGAATGACTAGGAGTCCCTCTCCACTCTAAACGAGGCAAACCTGGCAAAGCTAAGGTCACAGTCTTGGCATGACAGTCCAAGATAGCGTGGTAAGGTGATAACTAGTTCATCCCCGATATGACATTGAAATTAACCATGTCCAGAAGAAGCAAATCTACGCGAGTCTCAAGATCCCCAATCACAACTATACATGAATGATAGACTCGATCTACCACAATAGAATCACCCACCGGTGTAGACACATAAATAGGAGAACTCAAAGAATCACTAGGCATGACAAGATACAGTGCAAAATAAGATGACACATACGAGTATGTAGACCTTGGATCAAATAACACTCAAGCATCTCTATCACAAACCAGAACCGTACCTGTAATAACCGCATCTGAAGCCTCAGCCTCGGGCCTAGATGGAAGAGCATAACATCGGGGTTGGGCCCCACCACCCTGAACTACATCTCTAGGACGGCCTACTGCTAGCTGTCCTCCACCTCTAGCAGCCTGAGCTCCACCTCTAATACCTCTACCTCCACCTCTAACATCTCTACCTCCACCTTTAGCTAACTGAGCGGACTGAACGAGTCCCTCAATGAACCTCCTCACTCTCTCTATCAGTGGGAAGTATGATAAGAGCATGATGAGCCAAGTCGATGAATATGGTCTCATACTGGGTAATAGTTATAAAACCCTGCTAGAGATGCTCAAAATGCTTTCGATAGACATCTCTCTGAGTGATGGGGAGAAACTTCTCCAAAAATAGCTGTATGAACTGTTTTGAAGTCAAAGCTGATGACCTAACTGGTATAGCAAATTAATAACCTCTCCAATAGGTCTTGGCAGATCCAGACAAGCGAAAAGTATCAAAATCGACCCCATTGGTCTCCACGATCCCTATGTTCCTGAGAACCTCATGATAGCTGTCTAGATAATCCTGGGGATCCTTAGTAGATGCACCGCTGAAAGTAGTAGTGAAGAGCTTGGTGAAACCTATCCAACCTCCACAAAGCCTCTGAAGACGTAGCTAATCCATCACCGGTCTGTGCTGTTGTTCGGCTGTAGAAGCGGTACGTGACCTCGCCATTCGAAAAAGGACAAGGGTAGGGGTTTCAATTTAGCACTGAGAGAACAAAATCGCACGACAGGAAAGAATGAATGTGAAATTCTTTCCTAGCTTTGTAGCCTCTGGGATAAATACAGACGTCTTCGTACCGATCCCTTAGACTCTACTAAGCTTGTCTATAAACTATGAGACCCATGTAACCTAGAGCTCTGATACCAACTTGTCACGACCTGGATTTCCCACCCTCGGGAGTCATGATGGTTCCTACTACTGTGAGCTAGGCAAGCCAATTATGTGAACAATTTACCCTTTTATCCATTTTATATCCATTAACAATTTCGAAGTAATAACATTTAAATAGCGGAATTTAACATAAGTGGAAGAAAAAGCAATAAGCTAGCTGAACATGAATCCAATACAACTATTTGAGTTTCGACTACCCAGAACTGGTGTCAAAGTTTCATAGACAGTCTAAGAATAGTACAATTAAAGGTCTGAAAGGAATAAATACAACACTGTCTCTGGAAATACATGAAACAAACAGGAATAATAGATAGAAGGAGATGTCAAGGCCTGCGGACGCCTGTAGGACTACTTCAGGTCACCTGATGAGCAAGAATCAGCAATCCCTTCGTGCGGCACGGCATCACCCTTCGTGCTTTACACTCTTTCCTCATCATGAAATCAATATAATAGGCACGGAATGGTACATCGTGCGGCACAGCATCACCCTTCGTGCTTTACTCTCTTTCCTCACAAAAACAATGCACGACATCACCCTTCGTGCTTTAACTCTCTTCCTACCCAAACAACAATCACAAACAATAGGGCAAGGGAATAAATGAAATTTGCAATAAGAATCCTCGCAAGGGAACAACATCAATAACATGAACATCCCGGTAAGGGATATAACAAATAAATCAACAATAGCCCGGCAAAGGTGACAACATAATGATCTCTTCTCTTTCTCACTTTTACTTCACAATTCACTTCACAACTCGAGCCAATACTCTAGAGGTTCAATTATCACTTATACTTTCACAATTCATTATACAACTTGAGCCAATGCTCCTCAATGTTCATAGGTCACAAATCCTTCCACAAACTTTATACAAAAATTAAAAACCACCACTAAGGCATGAAAGATACAACAAAGTCATGATAATCACAATAAAGTCTCACGGGCATGCTAGACACCAACGTATAGATACTCGTCACCATGCCTATATGTCGTACTCAACAATTACCACATAGCAAATAGGACTCAACTCCTAATCCCTCAAGCTAAGGTTAGACCAAACACTTACCTCTATGCCACGAACACAATTCAAGATTCAATTATAGCTTTACACCTTGATTCCACCACCAATTCGCTCGTATCTAGTCACAAGTTACATGATTACAACAATAAACGCTAAATGAATCAACCCCAATGCATGAAAATGAGTTTTCTAAAAGTTTTACCCAAAACGTTAAAAATCGCCCCAGATCCCACATGGTCAAAACCCGAGGTTCGAACCAAAACCCGATTACCCATTCCCCCAAGAATCCAAATATATAATTTGTTTTGAAATGGGACCTCAAATCGAGGTCCAAATACCCAATTTTTGAAAAACCTAGGTTCTACCCAAAACACCCAATTTTTCCCATGAAAATCATTGATTTTAAGTTGAAATCATGTTAAAAGATGTTAATGATTGAAGGAAATGAGTTAAAATTAACTTACAATCGATTTGAAAGAAGAGTTGTTCTTGAAAAATCACCCAAAGGAGTTTGTGTTTTGAAAAGATGTGAAAAATGGGTTTAAAATCGTCTAAGTATAAAGTTGCAGGTCGCAGGTATGGGAAATGCGAACCCCGACCTTTGCTAAGCTGGGAAAAGCGAAACAGGGTTCGCATTTGCGAACGCTTCAGGAAAATAGGATCTTTGCATTTGCAAACAGCTGGTCGCATTTGCGACTTGGGAATTGCGACAACTTCATCGCATTTGCGACTCAAGGCTGAGACAGGGATTTTCGCATTTGCGAAAGAAATCTCGCATTTGCGAAATTGAGCTGGCCTGGCTTCCTTCGCATTTGTGATTGGCCACTCACATTTGCGATATCGCATTTGCGAGCCAGGCTTCGCAAATGCGAAGCCTGCAGGCCTGCTATGCACAGATGAAATATTCAACTTTTCTAAGTTCAAAATGCACTCTGTGGCCTATCCAAAACTCACCCAAGTCCTAGGAGCTCCAAACCAAATATACACACCTCAAAAATATCTTACGGACTTATTCGTATACTCATATCACCAAAATAACATCATGAACATCAAATTAAACCTCAAGATCGATGAAATTTCTCAAAACTTCTTCAAACATCAAATTTGCATTTGAGGTACGAATCATGCCAAATGTGTTCCATTTCTTACCAAACTTTACCGACCACACATATAAATCATATTGAATCTGTACCGGGCTCTGGAACCATAATACGGGCCCGATACCACAGGTTTCACATAATATTTCACTTTCAAAAAAAATTATATTTTTTAGAAAACAATTTCTTTCAAAAATTCATTTCTGGGGCTTGGGACCTCGGAATTCGATTCCAGGTATATGCCCAAGTCCAATATTTTCCTACAGACCCTCCGGGACCGTCAAATCATGGGTCTGGGTCCGTTTGCCCAAAACGTTGACCGAAGTCAAATTAATTCATTTTATAGTCAAAATTTATCATTTTTTACAGATTTTCACATTTAGGCCTTCTGGTTATGCGCCCGGACTGTGCACGTAAATCAAGGTGATGCTAAAAGAGGTTTTTAAGGTCTCGAAATGCAGAATTTTATTTTAAAACAAGTAATGAAGGTCATCACACAATAATAATACAACCTCTGTCTAGAATATGATATAGACAGGATAAAGTAAATGAATATGATGGAGACTCTGTGTACTGTAGATCGTAATATGGAATACAGCTTACCAAAAAGTCCCTCGGCAACTGCGCCTACATGCCCAAACGACCATCAAAAATAGACCTGCACAATAAGTGCAGAAGTGTAGCATGAGTACGTAAATCAATGCATACCCAGTAAGTATTTAACCTAACCACGAAGAAGTATTGACGAGGGGTCGATATCAACACTTACTGGTGCTCCAATAAATTAATATTATAAATTATAAACATATATAAAACATAACAGTAATAATGGGGTAATAATTGTAACTAACATAATCCTCCAACCTGATGACAGGACAAATTTCTCAAATTTCATGTACTATCTCAACAAATAGGAGAAATCAAAGACTACATCAAACGGGTAAGGAATATCAAGTGCTATCTCAAAAAAATAAGGCATAACATGTAACTACCAGATCTCAATCAAAAGGGAAATCTCATGAATATTCGGACTCCTAGCAGTATTATGCACGAGTTATGTCGAGGGTGTACGGCCCGATCCAGAGTAGTGTGTACACTGCCAATGGTCGACCGACGTGAACAGTAGATGTATATCAAATATAATGTTGAGGCATTAGGCCCGATCCACAGGAAGAGGAGAAACTTATCGAATTACGAGTCACGTATTTGCAATACAAGAACATGGACATAAAGTAAGCATAACTGTTACCGGTAGTCGGATATCTTTTCAAGCAACTCAAGGTATCGAGATTCGACCTAACATGATCTCTAATCAAATTACATTTACAAGTTTAGGTAATAAACTAATAAGTTGATTTCAGGTAATACAAATATCGCATGATATAGTCCTAAGTCTATTCGGACAAAGCATGATTTTAGCTACGTACGGACTCTCGTCACCTCATGCGCATGTAGATTCTACAACAAGTATCACATATTAAATACATCACCTATGGGGTAATTTCCCCCTCACAAAGTTAGATATGAGACTTACCTCACTCCGAAATCTGATAACCGGCTCCAACACCTCTCTAACACCCCACTGATGCCCATCGATCCGAAAATAGCCAAACAACATGCAAACCAATCAAAATATACTCCAATAGTCATAACCTAATAATTTATAATAATTCCCAACTCCGCTCGAAAAGTTAACAAAGTCAATCCTCGTATCCACATGCACAGATTCCAAAAAATTTCAAAGATAAATATTACCCATAGAACCACGAACTCAAATATTTAATTTATTTTCAATCATGTCCAATTTTGTGGTCAAAATTCATAAATTCCATTTCTAGCTTTTCTTCCAAAACTTTCACAATTTCTATCAAATTTCATGTTAAAATCCATATATAACCCATATATTTAACTCGAAAAAAGTAGGAATAACTTACCTTATGATATATGGTAAAAATGATCTTCAAAAATCACCCTAAATTGCCTCAACATGTGCTCCAAGAACTTAAAAGTAAAGAAATGAGCTCAAAATCCCAAAATTAGATGTTTAATAGGCATGCCAGGCCTCCTTCTTCGCGATCGCAGTCATTAGCTATGCGATCGCAGTTAACAAAGGTTTCAGCATCGTTTCCTTCATCGTGCTTGCGACAAAGAATTTGTGATTGTTGTGTACGAATTGCATTTTTCTCCTCACATAAACCCTTCGATATAATAGCCATAACTCTTCGTACAAAATTCCAAATAAAAAAATGGTTTGATTTTCAGAAAGGCAAAATACATCGATAACCCCTTAAAGTTGTCTCTACTTTTCACTTAAACACTTCATCTTAAGTATGATCCATTTGAACACTTTATCCCGACTTTTACTGCGTCATTTAGACACAAAAGGCTGACATGGCATGGTAAATGTTTCTCACATTTTTTATGCATGTGAAATGATTTGAAAAACAAATTCTTCATACTTCTTGCCAGAAAATAAATAACTTTTGCCGGAAAAATGTTCCTCAACAATTCAAAAAGAGGTGGAGATTAAAAAAAAGGTGCACTGTCCATATCATTTCCCGTTTCAAGGTCATTGAGCATCGTGACATCAACGATTCAACCTGAAATGGGTTCCAGATTCAATCCTGCATCAAAATAAAACAACACTCACTTTGTAAATATTCAAAAAACAATATAGATCTAAATTGACCCAGCTCTTTTGACAAGTGACAATGGTGCTTCAATTAACCAGCTTAATTGATCAAAACACACCAAACTGCAAAGGTAAGTCCATATTGATGTTAAGAGCAAACCCCAATATTCATTTAACCAAAACATCGACAAATCGAGGGTTTCAAATTTCGATTTCTAGTTTCAAGTCCTTCCCATTTTCAATGGTAAATCTCCAGATTGAGTCACAATTTCAACACCAACACTTTTATTGGTGCATTTCCATCACTTTCGGTGGAACGGCAGTGTCAACCACTTTTATCGGGCCAAGCTTCGTCATCATGAGGTGGGGTTCGGAAGGGGCATTGTTCGCATAGGTTGCCGGTGGAACGATAACAGAATGTGCGGCTGTTTGTTGTTGTTTCCCATGTGGGCTCGTGAACTTCCTTGTGTTAACTGGGTATAATTTGCCGGTGGTACTTTGCCAGAAATGCCAACGTCGGCTGGTGCGACGTGAAGAAAGGAGCATTCCTGTAAAAAATTCCTTTT
Organism: Nicotiana sylvestris; assembly: GCF_000393655.2. NCBI lineage: Eukaryota > Viridiplantae > Streptophyta > Magnoliopsida > Solanales > Solanaceae > Nicotiana > Nicotiana sylvestris. The sequence goes on along the minus strand of NC_091057.1, from coordinate 87,323,922 downwards.
TTCAGAAGTTTCTTTTTTATTTATTTAAGTTAAATCCATGTGTTCCCATTTGATTAGTCACTTTGGCGTGTGAATTACACGCATTTTTTATGTTTGGTTGCCTATCAATTTGTGTGTCTAAAGAATAAGTAAAGTCTGGTCAAAATGTTAAAATGAATCAGAGTTAAGATGAAGTGTTTAAGTGAAAAGTATGGACAACTTTAATGGGCTGTCGATTTATTTTGCTTTTCAGAAAACTAGATTCAAAGAGCTACAACTTTCGTTTTTGGATCACCTCCAGATTTCTTATAGATTGCAAGATATAAGATCCCAAAATCATATCACTCACAGTAGAAATTCCTTCTTCGCGATCACGACCGTACCTCACGCGATCGTGATTCACAAGGCCAAAACTGCACTTTACTCTTTGCGATCACGGCCTAGACCTCCGCGATCGCTATTCAAAAGGGCATAAAAGTGTTCTGAACCCACCTCAAAACTCAGCCGAGGTCCGAGGAACCCTGTCCAATCACTCTAACAAGTTTATATATCCTTTGTAAACTTGTCCAAAGGCTCGGAACACAAATTACAATATTTAAACTAAAAATTATAGATCAAACTCAATTTCTTAAAATCACTTAACTTTTACACCTTCATCCTTCGCCGAACGCGTCCGAATCACACTTAAACATTTCGGAAAGATGCCAAATTTTGCGTACAAGTCACAAATCACAACACAAACCTATTCCAAGGTTGGGAATCCCAAACAGACATCAATAACACAAAATTCCACATTAACTCAAACTTAGAAAATTCTAAAACCTTCAAAATGCCAACTTTCCACAATAAGCGTTGAAATGCTCCCGGACCATCCGATACCTTACCCGGACATACACCCAAGTCCAAAATTATCATACAAACCTATTGGAACCTTCAAATTCCGACTACGAGGTCGTTTATTTAAAAGTCAAACCTTGGTCCACTCTTTCAACTTAAAGCTTCCGAATTGAGAATTTTCCTTCCTACATTTCAAAACGAGCGGTCAAGTCGTTACAGTAGACAAAATCCTTTTTTAGTAAAATAAGCGATCAAATATTAAAGGTTAGAACGAACAGCTTTCCAGATTTTAATTATACCTATGAGACTTTGGTTTGCCTAGGTTCCTAAGACACTCAATACATGGTTTGCCTAGGTTCCTAAGACACTCAATACATAACAACAGTATTCAAAACAAATATTAGATATCAGACACATAAACATGGATATAGGTAGCAAAATTTATTATCTAAAGGAAAGGAGGAAGAAAACTGGACCCATTGAATTGGGCCGCTAAATGTTCAGGCCCAACTTAATGTGCACGAACAATGGACTTGACAGGAAATGCGATGACCCAGATCTGAAAATAGGCTTGAGCTCCAGACGGGATCAGCAGGCCCAAGTTGAATTCATGCGTACAAAGGGATGAAAATAATTGAGAAAACTACCCTCTATAGCCCTTAAAATTTTAATAGCCCATATTTTGTCCTTACAAAAATGGCCCTTCGGCCCAAACGTATTGCATATAGTAGCCGAAAGGAATAAGCATGACAACACAAGCGCCTGTAGCTCAGTGGATAGAGCGCTTGTTTCCGAAGCTGAAGGTCGTAGGTTCGACCCCTACCTGGCGCGATAGAGCAACCCTTTTTTGCCTTTTTAAATGTACTTCTGGATCTGATAAGTATTAGCTAACAATTGAATGAAATATGTAATGCAGGTCATATACGGAATGTCTATTTTTGTATAATAACAGTCTATTTTTGTATATTTTTTGTATAATAACAGACTATTTTTGTATATTTTTTTCATAGTGACAGTCTATTTTGTATATTTTTTATATAGTAACGGTTTATTTTATATTTTTTGTATTGTAACAGTCTATTTTGTATTTTTTTGTATAGTAACAGTCTATTTTGTATAGTGACAGCCTATTTTGTATATATTTTGTATAGTGAGAGCTAATTGTATATAAATTGTATAGTGGCAGTCTATTTAGTATATTTTTACATAGTGATCGTCCATTTTGTACATATTTTATATAATGACAGTCTATTTAGTATATTTTATGTATAATGACATTCTATTTTGTATATATTTTGTATAGTGACACTCTATTTGTATATAAATTGTATAGTGACAGTCTGTTTTTATATATTTTGTATATTGACAGTCTATTTTGTATAGTGACAGTTTATTTTGTATAATTTTTGTATAGTAACAGTCGATGTTGTATATATTTTGTAATATACCAATATTCAAATCTATTTTCGAAAGAAATACATAAATATCCATGTAAATATATACTAATGGTGGGCCTGAAATTATAATTCCCATCAAAATCAACTAATGACATACATGTGAAAATGAAAATTTATTTGGTGAAACCCAAAGGATTTCCCTAGCAAAGAAAGTTAGCCCAGAAAAAAATGAGGCAATAACAGAGAGCTTGGGATTTTTATTCAAAGAGTGGTTGCCCTTCTCTCTTTAGCCAATGATTTTCCTTTTCCACTTTTAAAACAAAATCAACAGCCCTTGAATTCCTAGAAATACATACTACTATACAGTCATTTCTTCAGCATCAATCAACAACAACCATTCTCTCTTTCTGTCTCTGTTTCTGTGATTTTAGTTCCTTTTTTGGTACATAACAATTGAGGCAGTGATGATATTTTATCTGGATTCTGGGCTAACTGGTTAAACTAGGTCCAACCCAAATAACCTTAATCACTCACACTTACTCTTCCCTTGATGTTTAGTTACAAATAAGGTATTCACTTAATAATTAACATGAGAGCAGGAATGGGCACAAAAGTTCAAGTATACAAGAAGTTTAGAGGCGGTAGAAAATGGAATCAAAATACAGGGACATAAACACTTAAGGAATTACACCATTTTACCCTTAGAATCAAAACTCAGAATATAAATTCAATTACAACAAATACTAACAATGTCTAGGGAGTGCTCAACACTCATTTAGAAAATGTATTAGAACATTTAAAGGGATTAATAATAGGTGCAAAACAGAGAGATTTTCAGAGCACCCAACACTAGACTATCCCAAGTTTAAGATGCTGAGTTTTGGTGATCCTAAAGGTAGAGAAGACATGCATACTGACTTTATTGGTTATACCGATAGGTTTAAACTTATTGGAATCCTTAATCAAGTTCGTAGCACTTTACAACTATTTGGATTGTATTCAGCATAGTCCATAATTCCTTCACACATGTAGAATCCTTACTACATTTAATACTTATTTTAACACTCTTGATCAGATTCCCTATAAATAATAAAACCAATAGAAGTATCTCTACAGGATTAGTTTTGATCTTAACAACACGGTCTCTAGCCCATCATGTTCACTGTAACGATCCGACCATCCGTTTTAAGCATTTGCACTTTGCTCGTTAGTTCTAGGGCATGTCTAGTCCCGTATGATGTATTACGACTTATGTGAACCATCGGTTTTGGTTTTCAGGATAATCAAAACAGATTTGGAAGAACAATTCTCAGTTTGAAGCTTTAAATTTGAAAGGTTTGACCGAGTTTTGACTTGTTAGTATATGATCTCGGATTTGGATTTTTATAATTTGGTTAGATCCGTTAGGTGATTTGAGACTTAGGAGAATGATCGGAATGTATTTTGGAGGTCCGTGGAAGGTTTAGGCTTGAATTGGCGAAATTGAAATTTGACATTTTCCGGTTGGTAGTGAAAATTTTGATATCGGGGTCGGAATGAAATTTTGGAAATTGGAGTAGGTCTGTTGTGTCATTTGTGACGTGTCTGCAAAATTTCAGGTCATTCGGACAAGGTTTGATAGACTTTTTGATCGAAAGTGAAATTTGGAAGTTTTGGAATTCTTAGGCTTGAATCCGAGTGTGATTTGATATTTTGATGTTGTATTGAGCGTTCCGAAGGTTGGAACAAGTTTAAATGACGTTATGTGATAGGTTGTCATGTTTTGTTGAGGTTCCGAGGGCCTCGGATGAGTTTCGCGAGGTTAACGGATCAAATTCTTGTTTTTGGAAATTGCAAATTTCTTCACTTTTCTGTTGCAGAGTTTGCTCTTCGCGTCCGCAAGAGGGTCCCCGCGTTCGTGAAGAGATGTTAAGTGAGGCAGGCCGGTTGCCCTTCGCGTTTGTGATGTTGGTCCGCGTTCGAGAAGTTTGAGTCTAAATGTGCATCGCGAACGCGTGGTATTATTCACGTTCGCGTAGAAGGGTAAAGCGGACTTGGGCATCAGGCCCTAAGGCATCGCGTTCGCGACAGGAGTAACGCGTTCGCGTAGGCTAGGCTGAGTAAGGCGTCGCGTTCGCGAGGTGGTGTTCGCGTTCGCGTAAGAGGAAAGTTGAGCTGTGAACTTTTTGTGCTCCGCGAACGCGAGGCTTTGACCGTGTTCGCGAAGAAGGAATTTATCCCTGAGCAGAATGTTTAAATAGTTGTTTTCGCTATTTTTGGTCTATTTTCCACCATTGTTGAGCGATTTTGAAGCTTTTTGAGAGGGATTGAAGAGGGAATCGAAGGGAAACACTTGGAAGTAAGATTTTTGAACTCAATACTCGATTCTATGGTGATTTCTACTTAATTAGACATGAAATTTGTGGGATTTAAAGCCTAAAATTGGGGAATTATGGGTTGAAATTGGAGACTTTGATTTAAGGATTTGAGAGGTCGTTTGTGGTCGGATTTCGATGTATTTGGTATGGATGAACTCGTGAGAGAGTAAGGATTCTAGTTTTGTAATTTCTGTCGGAATCCAAGACGTGGGCTCGGAGGTCGGATTTGGCCAATTTCGAGATTTTTAATGTAATTTTATTATTTTCGTGTGGGCTTTGTTCCCTTAGATTCAAGGCGAGTTGAGGCCGAGTTAAGCGGCCAGGGCACCGCGGAGTAGGATTTTCATCTGGTTTAAGGTAATTAATGATTGTAAATGTTGTCCTGAGGGTATTAAACCCCGACTTTCACATTGTTGTGCTACTTTGAGGTGACGCACATGCTAGATGACAAGCGTGGGGTCGTGCACCGTTGGGGATTGTGACTTGGTAAATCCCGTACGACTGTTAAGTTGCATATTTGATTGAAAATTATCTGATATCATTGTGTTTTGGAAAGTATTGCTATGTTTTTGGGCGGGATGTCATATTTGGTCCTCGTGCCAACTGTTTTGGACCCTTATGGGGTTTTTTTTTGCTACTATTCCTCATTGTTTTGACTTAATATTTGTACTCAGTCATGCTGTGTTTTACTGATTTCATAACTCAGTCTTATTTACTCAGTTTTGATACTATAAATGATATTTTGGGCTGAACGCCCTGTTTTACTAATAGTCCGAGTGGCTTGTGAGGTTGATGGCTGAGAGAGAGAGAGGCCAAGAGTCTGATTATGAGGTTGATGACTGAGAGAGGTCGAGGTCCTGGTTGTGAGGATTATATGTTTATGGATCGGGTATATATATATATATATATATATATATATATATATACGTGTGTGTGTGTATGGATCGGGCTGCACGCCGCAGCAATATGTTGGATCGGGTTGCATGCTGCAGCGATATAGCGCTTGGGTTGTAGAAGCCCCTCCGGAGTCTGCACACCCCCAGTGAGCGCAGTCGACTATATATATGGATCGAGCTGCACGCCGCAGGGAGATATGGATCGGGCTGCACGCCGCAACAGTTATCATAAGGTACCTATTGAGCGTGAGTGTTGAGTGTGAGTGCTGATTGATGGGAGTTGAGTCATGAGTAACTGAGAGGATTGCCCGATGGGCTATATATATACATATATATACACATATACAAGTGATACTTTGCCTGAGGGGCTTGTTTATGAAATTATTGTTTTTACTCCTCCTTAAAGTGAGTCTTTATTGAATATGTTGATTAAATTACTGATTTCACTCATCGTTATACTGAGCCTCTATTGAAAATGTTAAACAAATGTTTTGAACAACTTTCATTTAAACTGCAGTTTTTACGAGGCGTTCAGAATTTAATTAATTATTTGGTTTTGTTATTTCCACTGAGATTTTCAAATTATGAGATGTATATGAGTAACCGAGAGGTTTGCCTGGGGGGCTATTTATGATTTATGTTTGCCGAGAACTGTATACGAACTATGTTTTGCCCGATGGGCCGATTATGATTTTCATCACTTTCACTATAAATTACATTGAACCTCTACTGAAATGGTTAAAAAGACATTTTTCAAAGGATTTTATTGAAATTGGAATTTAACGAGATGATTTGAATTGTGTCATGTTTTGGAAGCGTATTGTACCTACCGTGGTGCTATGACGTGGTTTACGTGATTTCTTACTGCTCAGTCTTTATTTACTTTTATTACTTACTGAGTTGGCATACTCACATTACTCCATGCACCTTGTGTGCATATTCAGGTATTTCTAAGCTAGGTGGCAGGTTCATCGGAGTTAGCAAGGTAGTTGTTTGGCGATCACAACCCTACTTTTCTCCCTCCTTATTCTCTCTTAGTGTATTCTTGTGATTTTCCAGGCCATATTGGTCTTGATGTTGTTAGACAATTGTAGTAGATGCTCATAACTAGTGACACCCCGATGTGGGGCTTTCTTTCCGCACTATTGTTTGTTTTTAAACACTATATAAAGGTTTATTGTTAAATAGATTCAATTTTATCCTAACAAGGGAAAATATTAATTGGTTTTTGGCTTGTGTCGGCTGGCCTAGTTCCATGATAGGTGCCATCACGACAGGGTATGTTTTGGGATCGTGACAAGTTGGTATCAGAGCTTAGGTTACATAGGTCCCATGAGTCATGAGCGGGTTTAGTAGAGTCTCACGAATCCATACGGAGACGTCTGTACTTATCCTTGAGAGGCTGCCGAACCTTTAGGAAATCCCACATTCTTGAATTCTTATCATACGATCTTGATTCATCTTGAAATATAACTCTTGAAATTCCTTCCACGCATTCGTATGCATGCATGAGCGCTCGGTATCAGTTGTGCATCGACAGCTTGTGATTCCTTGATCGAGGGGCGATATGTGATTTTTGTGCGTTGATGTTAGGCCAGTCTGGTGGACTTGAGGCCGGGTTTTGCCTATAGCTTGAGCATTGAGGTGCTGATTATGTGAGCACGTGCTTTTGGTTTTATATGTCCGATAGTATCCCTATTAGGGGAAGTGATGACTGGATAGCTACATGATGATCATGATGTGACTGCGAGATGTGTTCATATGATTTGAATGAGACGAGAAGTGTCTGCTTGAGGGTAGTAAGAATTATCTGGTGCTTGATTAATAGCGTGATTTGATGTATAGCTCGAGTTGTGGGTGTGTTGAAGGATCTTTTCATTTTGTCTAGTTGGGAAGTGAGGTAGATTTCATGTTGTGATATGAGTTCAGACTCAGGAAGATTTAGTGATTGTGTGAAGTTTATGACGGTGGAAGGGTATAAAGAGATGTTAGTTTGAGGTGAAGCAGGTGGGTTATCTCTTGCGGAGTGTTCTGAAGTTGTGTGGTCCCTATTATGTTTGTTGTAAGTCCTCTTTTATCAGTGAATTATACGTTCTTGTAGTTTGAGTTTGGATCACGTAGAAGAGTTGTCTTGACTGTTACGAGGGTGAATGCGAGGTTCGCAAATGATTTGAAGTACTAGATAGTTTGTGTTGCACGAGCTTATGAAGGATTGAGTTTAACCTCGCTATGGTATTATGGTCGTAATAGAGTATATGCATTATGAGTTATTGTGTGTTTGGATCTATGGCTTCGATCCAAGTAGGGGAGTCTGCTATTGATCACTTGATTGCACGGTCAGGTACTATGTTGGTTCCAATTTGAGGCATACTGGTGAATCAGTTATGACTTACAGAAGTTGAGATCGAGGATGACCCGAATAAAGGGAATTTTGGATAGAGGTTGTGTTATGCTTTATGGGTGTATAAGAATTTTGGAATGACTTGAGTTGTTATTGGTGAAGGATGTAATGTACGCGGAGCAGGAATTTAATTGGTTGCATTAAGGTGGGGTTACTCTCTGGGGTGTTGGAGTGCTAATGAAGCACAGGTCGTTTGGTTCGTTTGATCAGTCTAATTGAAACCGGAGTAGAGTAGATGACTCCCGAGAATGGTTTTTGATGGATTTAAGATTTACATGTAGTAATTGGGGATCTTCAGGATGTGTGTTGTCTAGAAACTGCGATTTATATGGGAGGATGCCAGGACTTGTGGCATTTCTGTATCATTATAAATTCTATATACCAGTATCAGGAAGGCGAAGGTAATGGCTTTAGATTCGCAGAAGGTCTTCTTTGAGTGGGTATCTCGGTTGTGGTACTTTTGGGGTTGCTTCAGAAGAATACGATGGTTTATGAGCCTTAGGGCGATGTGGTTTGATGCTAAAGTTCGTGGGTCAATTTTTAGTTAAGGATAGTGGTGTACTAGCAAGAAAACGTATCAATTTGAAGGTAATTCGGAAGGAACTCAGAGAATTAGGACAACTTGGTAGTAGGTTGGATCGGCATGGTAATGGATATGATTGGTTCTTGGGTACTTATGATGCAGTGGGTTTCTATAGGTCTTTCGTGGCAATGCTCTTATGTTTTGATGGCCTGCGTAGCTGGGTTGAGCTAGAGGAATTCAGTTATGACGGTTTGGTTTTGTGCAAAAACGATTCGGAGAGTCCTTGATGATTTCAACCACGGTTAGAGATGTATATTTTCTACTAGCATGAGGAGCATGAGATGTATAGTGATTTTTTCCAAGATGGAATCAAATGGAAAGTCTTGGCTAGTTGAGTACATGGTAGCTTGTGGCTCGGAATGGATTATGAAGTCCTCATATTTGACATAGGATGGCATGGTATATACGGTATGTTGTGTAGGGTTGAGATTGCATGTGTAAGGTTACGGTTCAGTTTTGGAAGGAAGGTTATAAATTCTTAGGCGACATGGACAATTTCAAATGACTAGACAAATGAGATCACTGATTGGTGTGGCTTGATAAGGATATACATTTCAGAAAGGGCGATGTGTTTGAGTTATGGATACTTCATTTTTATGGCGGAACTCTCTTATTAGATCGACTGCTGATATTCAAGTTCACTTAGTAGCACGGAAGAATTATAGGAGTATCCCTCGTAGAATGATCGAGTATCAGATGTGTGTTAGATATTTGGGCAGTATAGTTGGGATCGGATATAGTGATTCATGTGCTTTATGGATTGGGAGACTGAGAGTTTTCGTGAGTAGATGGTTTTGTAGTTGTGGACTGTGAGAAAATAGCTAAGTTTAGTCAGGGGTGGTATGTGCTATGATCCGTTCATTGAGAACCTTCAAAGAGTTATTTACCTGTTGTGGGTGACCAAAGTTGATTTGGGGTTCATTGGTAGGCCCAACATGGATGTGTGTTCTGCACCGGATCGGATTTGTTGATTCCGAGTTGCTATTGCTGAGGGATATGCCATTCGATTGTCATCGAGCTTATTCATGTTCTGGAGTGATCTATAAGTTACTCTTCTGTGTTACAAGGAGTTGTGATTCGTTGGTTATACACACATATGGTGTGGTTCAATTTGAGCTCTATAGCAGAATTTGAGTGAGACGGGTATTTGGGTGTTGCATTATTTGTTGCGCATTGGATATGTTCTTTCGGACTGGTATGGCATTACACCATTTGCTTCTCCATGGTTATGGTGATTCACTTTTGGGTGCTAGGCATCAAATTGCGCTTGGATGATGATTTTGAGCATGGTGAATCGGGGAGTCTCATGTGAACCAGTGTTTGGATAGGGTCGCGCAATGTGGCAAAGTTATGTCGAGCTATGATCCTTCGGGTTAGATTCGTGTTTTATGGTTCTACAATGTGTGATGGGTTCTCAGCACTGTGTTGTGGTGGTACTGGTGAGCTTGCGATACAGCTTTCTCTTTTGATTCACTTTCCATGATTTGAGTATATTTGGACTGCTGCTTATTGTGCACAGGTCGCACGGGTTATGGCTTTAGATTGTATCAATGTGTCATGTCACTAGAGTGGTTGTGTTGGATGATATGAGGTTATTGGGACCTAGAAGGAATACTATCGGATTCAATTTCAGCATGTTGGAAGGATAATATCGGAATTCGGCTTAGAAATTACTATGGTCCTTTCCAAAGGAGAGTGAGCTTCATGAATGGTTGATCTGAGGAATGGTTATGATTTTCTACGTGTTTCATTCATCATTGGCAGTATACGGAAGTGTTGGAATGGGGCTTTATTTGATAAGAGGTTTGTTATCGATATTCGATTGTTTTGAGCAACTGATGTGATTAAAAGTTATCGCTACGAGTGTTTGAGTTATGTGGTATATCATGTAATTGCATCTGAGGTTGTAGGTATGGTTCGTTACAGCTGGTTCGAACTTATTCAGTGTATAGATGTGAGATTCTGATATGATAGATAAGTATGGAACATGAAATTTGGTTCTAAGGTTTATGAGCTTGGTTGGATTGCGAAATTTCAGTTATGTTGCGTTATCAGACCTATATGGGATAAGGTGATGTGGAATCACCCTCGGGTATCTTCATGGTAAGGTTATACAGTGATTTGTTGGCGTTTGGAACAACTCTAGGCACGTTCGAGGACGAACGTATGTTTAAGTAGGGGAGGATGTAACGACCCGACCGGCTGTTTTGAGCATTTGCATTTCGCTCACCAATTCTCGTGCATGACTAGCCCCATATGGTGTATTATGACTTATGTGAACTGTCGGTTTTGGTTTTCAGGATAATCGGAACAGATTTGGAAGAACGATTCTCAGCTTGAAGCTTTAAATTTGAAAGGTTTGACCGAGTTTTGACTTGTTAGTGTATGATCTCGGATTTGGATTTTTATGATTTGGTTAGCTCCGTTTGGTTATTTGGGACTTAGGAGCGTGATCGGAATGTATTTTGGAGGTCCGTGGAAGGTTTAGGCTTGAATTGGCTAAATTGAAATTTTGGCATTTTCCGGTTGGTAGTGAAAATTTTGATATCGGGGTCGGAATGGAATTCAGGAAATTAGAGTAGGTCCACTGTGTCATTTGTGATGTTTGTGCAAAATTTCAGGTCATTCGGATGAGGTTTGATAGACTTTTTGATCCAAAGCGGAATTTGGAAGTTTTGGAATTCTTAGGCTTGAATCTGAGGGTGATTAGATGTTTTGATGCTGTTTTGAGCATTCCGAAGGTGGAACAAGTTTGAATGACATTATGGGATGTGTTGGCTTGTTTGGTTGAGGTCCTGAGGGCCTCGGGTGAGTTTCGGGAGGTTAACGGATCAAATTATTGTTTTTGGAAGTTGCAGATTTCTTCAGGTTTCTGTTGCAGAGTTTTACTCTTAGCATCCACGAGAGGGTCCTCGCATTCGCGAAGAGATGTTGAGTGAGGCAGGCCAGTTGCCCTTCGTGTTTGTGATGTTGGTCCGCGTTCGAGAAGTTTGAGTCTAAATGTGCATCGCGAACGCGTGGTATTGTTCACGTTCGCGTAGAAGGGTAAAGCGGACTTGGGCATCAGGCCCTAAGGCATCGCGTTCGCGACAGGAGTAACGCGTTCGCGTAGGCTAGGCTGAGTAAGGCGTCGCGTTCACGAGGTGGTGTTCGTGTTCGCGTAAGAGGAAAGTTGAGCTGTGATCTTTTTGTGCTCCGCGAACGCGAGGCTTTGACCGTGTTCGCGAAGAAGGAATTTATCCCTGGGCAGAATGTTTAAATAGTTGTTTTCGCAATTTTTGGTCTATTTTCCACCATTGTTGAGCGATTTTGAAGCTTTTTGAGGGGGATTGAAGAGGGAATCGAAGGGAAACACTTGGATGTGAGATTTTTGAACTCAATACTCGATTCTATGGTGATTTCTCCCTAATTAGACATGAAATTTATGGGATTTAAAGCCTAAAATTGGGGAATTAGGGCTTGAAATTGGAGACTTTGATTTAAGGATTTGAGGGGTCGTTGTCACACCTCCTTTTTCCGCACCCGCGAGGGTGCAAGGGAGTTTTTCCAATTAAAGGACAATCGAGACGGGATTGGTTTATTTATTTCAGAGTCGCCACTTGGGAGATTTAGGGTGTCCCAAGTCACCAATTTTAATCCCGAATCGAGGAAAAGAATGACTCCATATTACAGTCTGCGTACCAGAAATCCGGATAAGGAATTCTGTTAACCCGGGAGAAGGTGTTAGGCATTCCCGAGTTCCGTGGTTCTAGCACGGTCGCTCAACTGTTATATTCGGCTTGATTGTCTGATTTTATACAAATATGAACTTATGTGCAAATTTTATCTTTTAACCGCTTTATTATTATTGTTTTTAAAAGAAATATGAACATCGCTTAAAACACGTCTTTGGACTGCGTTACATGAAATGCACCCACAATCCGGAACACGTTTTATTTGATGTTTTGGGATTTGGATTCGGGTCACATGAAATGCACACCCAGGCTTAAGAAAGTAAAATATTAAACACGCGCCTAAAGAGACTATCGCGTTATTATTTTGGGGAAGACCGTGAAATTCGCTAAACGGTCCTTCCGAATTCTAATTAAACCATACATTTTGTGAGGGCCCCGCAATCTATACGTTTTATTTGGCGAGGCTCGTCTCATTTTTATTTTTACAGGATAAACCTACAATGACTATATTTTCTATTAAGTTCGTCTCTAAACTAAAAGAAAATCTCTTAATTATTTACATGCTGAAAAACGTAACTTATTAGTTATTAGTTTACGGCTAATGCGAATGGAAAATTGCGATCGAGTTTGTACAAAGAAAAACTGCTTTCATTTTATATTCTGTTATTCAATAATACTAGAACATGAGATTGACCATAATATCAAAACAGATTAATTATTCTCCGTAATTTAAACTAACATTATTAGATGAAGAAAGTATACATATGCAACCTCATTATTCATTAATCATTCAACTACATCTTTATACGAAGAAAGAAAAATTATATTCAACCACAAATCTAAACAGGAGGAATTCAACAGGAACAAAGCCTGATTAATATTTCATTTTTTGCTTCAAGCCGAGATTGTACAAATGTGTACCTGGAAACAGCAGTACAAGAACAAAAGAAGGAGAAGTCAGCAGCAGTAATAACACAGCAACAACAGATTCAGCAACATCGCAAACCAGTACAGTAGGAATAGCAGAAAACCCAGGAGACTATAAACGACTCCAAGTATAGTGAAGAAGTAAAAGGCAGGAAGGTTCTGACTATTTCAGATCTTAAGCGAGGCAATGAAGCAGTAACTATTTTTTTTCAACTTCAAAACTCTCCAAAATGAATTCTGCCCCTGTATATTCAGTGTATACAGAATGTATATCGGGTGTATACTTCTCACTCCGCCCCCTCTTTTTTTCTTCTCTCTATCTAGTTTTTCCTCTCTTTTTTTCCACCCTTCTTCCTAAATTTTCTCTTCTATTTATAGCAAAATTTTCGAAATTTTCAGATTTGTTTTTTATTATTTTATTATTTTTTTAATTAAAAGAAATCCCACTTACAAATTGCTTTTATTTTTTTAGAAAAAGAAATCCCACCTTTATTTACTTTTATTTTTAAAATTCCAACTTTAATTACTTTATCTTATTTAAAATCCCACTTTTTATTTTTTTAAAAGAGAATCTCACTTTATTTAACTTTTCTTTAAAAAATAAACCACTATCTTTTCTTTTTCTTTTAAAAATGCTACTTTCAATTACTTTAAATTTTTTAAATTTTCAGATATCTTTATATTTATTTTTTAATTCCAACCTTCTTTTACTTTTAAATTTTTTAAAACTTTTTACTTTTTTTTTTAAATTTTCTACATTCTTTTACATTTTTTTATTTTTTTATTTTTTATTTTTTTAAAATCATTTCCGAAATTACTATATATATATATATATATATATTTAAAATAAAAATAATAAATAAAATAAAATATTTTCGGATTTTTTTATATATATAAA